>NW_015505735.1:452958-478399 GCF_001515645.1 Sinocyclocheilus grahami
CCTGAAATGTTTGTCTTTTCATCCTGAAATGCGAGGCAAATGTTGGATCACAATAATTAGGAACCACAGTTTCCACAAATCCCTTCATTTGATTGGGATGTTCTCTTTTATTCTGGAGGGCAAGGGCAATGACTGTACAATCGAGCGTATTATGCAGTATTAAACACGTATTTATACCGATTTCATCAGGCTCCGAAAATTCTTCAAAAAGAACACAAAGAATGGCCTTCTCAGCTGCCATAGCTGCAACTCTTGCGTCACCAGAACAGTGTGTTCAACGCACCACCGTTTCCGTTTAAAAAACGTTTTGCACCGTTTGTGTCGGGGCTGAACGCAGCCCTGGACTCTTGATGGCTTCAGAGTTGAGACAGAACAACCAATATAATAAAATAAAATCCTGATTGCATAATAGCACAGTAGGTGGCGATATGCACAAAGATTGCAACTCGCCATAAAACCAAGAAGAAGAAGAACACGTGGACGGGCGTCGCAACACACTCAAAACTCATAAAAACGGTTTTGTTTTGTTTTTTGAAAGGACTCTCTTTATGACTATTATCTCTTAAGATTGGTATAAAATTGATCAGTAATCTCTCAGTTTGTGGATGGCCTGATTAATGTTCAGTGACTGCTCTCCATGTCGAGCATAGATTAAAATTTATAAATATCTAATCCATAGCTCTATTTTGTTACTCAAAATATTATGTGTCCGTGGTGATTGTGATCGAGACATTCCGGCCGGGTTTCTTTCATTTAACGTTACGTTGAGAAACAACACAATGAGCAAAAAGACCAAGAAAACCAACGTCAACATTGGCATTAGATGTTTTATCTGCGGTCAGCAGTACGGACAAAAGGTTTGTTGGTTTAATTCTATTTGAAACAGTTTTATCTGATGATTTGTTGTTCTCTGTTGCATCCTTAAACAGTGTATGGTCACTTTAGTATTGTGGCTTCAGATTAATTAAAAACCACAATAAATATGTGTTAGCCTATTTTTGTGTGCGGGATATATCGAAGGACCCGCCCCTTTTTAAGTTTTAGATTTTTATTTCATAGCCAAAGATTATAGAATATAAAGGGACTTCAGTCATAACCATGAACCATTATTTGGTATTTGCCAGTCTGTTGCACGTGATATTTCGGGGCGGGACATTGTAGATAATATTTGATTGGACAACACCAGTGAGTGCAGGATGAGTCATCAATATTTTTGGTCTATTGCCAATTCAGAAGGAAGACATTGCATTAAAACGATGCGCACATTTATTTTGCATTTATGCCTCTCGCTGATAAGATTGTTTGTTTTTACAGGTTATGGACATGCATATGCATTCTTATTTCCACCAAGAAGCAATTGAGAAGATCAAGGGCAGGTATGGAATTACACAGAACTGATTTTCGTGTCTTTCTCCGCTATATAAAGTAAGATGAAATAAGCACTGTTGTTGTTGCTGCAGTGAACAGCTGCATAAATGTTGGGCATGTGATGTATCTGTGATGGGACTAGAGCAGTACAAGGAGCATATTGCTACCCGTAAGCACAAACAAAGTCTGTTTAAACTCCATGGTAAAAGAAATAAAAGAAAACCTCTTCAAGTGGACTACAATATTAACCTGACTGATAATGAATTAAAAGCCATTTATGATCTAAGACAGCAAGACCGGTAAGTTTATCTTATACATTAAATACATCTATCTCTATTGTTAATAATATAAGTTTGAGTGGATAAATTGCTGTTTAAAATGAGTTTGCTCATTATTTTATTTATAATAATTTGTTTGTGAACTAGAACCAGAGATGAAAAAAAATATTTTTATCCATTTAGGAGAGAAAGAAAAAATCTGGACCAATGTTCTATCTGCTTTCATAGTTTCCCTGAACAGGTCGGTAATTTTGTGTTTTGGTAGAGTAATGGTAGAAGTCGAGTTGGTGGAGTAAATCAAAGCATAAATGGTAAAGTTCATAATATACAGGACAGTACTACCTTCCCTATGAGAATAACAATGTTGGATGGAGTCTACAATATTCAGCTTTATAATTTTTCAGGGAATTAAAATCATATTATCAGTAAGAAATACTTTTGTGTATGGTAATGGTGGACCTTTAACTCATTGGCGTTCCCAAATTAAATGTTAAATGCAGCCATTTTAGGCTGTAATTTTTAGGCACATCATGGCTATGGATGTATACATTAGATCTATTCTTTTATAATTAACTTAGTCTTTGTTGTAACAGGAGTGGGATATGCAAACATATGCATGGTTTTGTCCACCATCAGGCAGTTGAGCAAATGAAGGGCAGGTATGAAACTAAAAAGTGTTGTTTGTCATGCCCTGCTTTAAAAGAAAGTTCACACAGAAATGAAAATTATTTCATAATTTACTCATTTAAAAATGGACAATAAAGACTTATAAAAAGGTTTATATTTCAAAATAAATGGTGTTCTTTTGAACTTTCTATTCATCAAAGAATATTTTTTTCAACATTGATGATAATAATAAGTGTTTCTTATTCAGTGTATTAGAATGATTTTTGCTCAAATAAATGCATCCTTGGTGAAGCTCCAAAATTAGCCACGATAGCAGCTTAGACATTCTGCTTAATAACTCCTTTTGAGTTCCATGGAAAAAAGGCACAGTGATTACAGGGTGAACTTCATCTTTATTAATGCAATGCCAAAAATTATCTGCTTTTCTTCTTGCAGTGAACACGAGCATAAGTGTTGGGCCTGTGAAGTATCTGTGATGGGAATTTCAGCGTTTAAGAAGCATATTGGCACCCAAAATCACAAACAGAAGCTATTGGAATTCATTAAGAATAGAAAACTTGGACAAAATACAGTGGACTACAGTGTTGAATTTAATGAGCTTAAAGACCTTTGTGCCCAAAGAGATCAACAAAAGTAAGCTTGTCAGCTAGTTCATGTGGTTATACGTTTAATTATACATCTTTTGAATGGCTGAATGATTCGGATGCATTTGCATATGTCAGTTATTTGGTCTGTTGCATTAGACATTTGCTGTTAGACTTGTTGTTTCCTCCTTGTCAGATTTATGAAAAGAAAAGAGAAAATTGAGAAGTGGAAAGAAGCAAAAAGGCAAAAGACATGGAGGTTCATTCAGCCAGAAATCACAGCTGAGAATGAGCATTGTACAATACCTTTCATGGCGAATGAGGAGTTCACAGCTGACCAGTTGCTACCATCATGCCAATTCTTCTCCCTTTGTGAAAATCTAAATGACCATCCAGCATCTATCCAGTATAACCTAAACCTGCCTATACAGAGAGAAGAGAGCTTACTTAATACGTATAGATCAAATTGGCCACTTGTGAAAAGGCCTTGTCTTGAGAGACCATCAGAAAATATTCCTCAAGAAATGTCTGCTCAGGGCACTCGTCCCAACCCTGATGGAAAAGGTACAGATGTTTGTGTAAACGACGTGACTCCAGAAACTGATGATGGTACTGCTGCTGAGCCTACATGTGCCCCTGGACTGGTCCAAATGAGGATGGAGGCCAACATACCCAACTTGATAGCAACAGGTGGAGTTTGTTTAACACGGAAGGCAGCAAGTGGGAATGAAGCTACTGTTCCTAATCCTCCACTACAAAAACACACTCATTCCAAAAAGTCTAGGTTGAAAGTAAACAGAGCAACATCACAAAGTGAGCAGAGCATGACCAGGTGAATAAATGATGAATTTCAGATGCTTTTATTTGCTTAAACTCTTTGAGACTCATTCTTTCATAGTCTCTAACATTTAAACCTTAACATCCTTTTCTCCCTAGAGAAGGCATGATTGGACAAGAGCCATACGTAGATTCTCTTCCGCCGGTATCTTTACTGGCTGAGATGTTTGAAAGCCAGACATCAGAAAATGACTTGGAGATCATTGAAAACGTTCAGCCTCATACTGTGCCTGTTAAGAAAAACAAATCAAATGAGTGTGACACAGAACAGGGAGAAACATCACTGGAGCATCCCAGCAGCTTTGAAGCCATCTCCTGCAATGTCCAGAAAACCAAGAAAAAAAAACAAGTATAAGAGTTTTAGAGTGAAGTTGTGTCTAATAGAAGTATCTGGAATTCACAGAAATGTGTCTTACAGTTTTATTCATTTATTTTTACAGGATGTTTCACATAATCTGAATCCTAAGACGAACAGCAAAATATCAAAAAAAAGTGCGTATTCAATTTGATCATAGCTTTAATTAACATTTCTTATTTAAATTAAATGTATTATTATTTTTTTAATTCTCATTTTATCAGTGCAAGAAAATGCAAATTTGGATTTTCTATTTTAAATTTTATTAGGTGAATAAGTACATTGTACAAAATATCCTTGTTTCACATAACACACATTAGTCATGATTTATTTAATAGATGTTAAACCTCAATCAGCTGTAATTGATAATTCAGCAGTGTCTCTACCAGTAACAGTACATGTCATGATGTTCATCTGTGTGTATATGATTCTCAGGGAAAGTGAATAAGTTGATATCGCTGTCTTTGAAAGAAGAGGAGTTGAGCAGCTCTTTGGAGAATGTAGGTGAGCAGCTGTTCCAGGCGTATTCCACCCTGCAGAGCGCATACACGGAAGTTCAGCATCTACTGTCTGTTAAACAAGAGGTACGTGGCTGTTCCATTAATCTGCATTGCAAACTCTTTTCATACTTCAATATTTTAGTAGCCTACAATTTCTTTTTAAGCCTACACCATATTATTGTTTTCCACAATGTAAATTATTTTTACTGTCGTTGATGACGTTTCTAACTAGCAGCTTTGCTCTTAGTAAGACAAAGACATTTTCCCCCCACATTTTTCTGTAGCCATTTTGTACTACAATTAAACTCTTAAAATGTAAAATGCTCTGTAATATATATATAATATATACTATTGCAATTGAATATTAATTATACTGTAAATTACACAACTACTACAATAATCATATAATTATTTTTAAACTATAAATTCCTCTGTTGTCAGGTTACCTCAGAGATGGCCTCGCTCAGGGCAAAGCGCATAAAGATTCTGCAGGATATAAAGAGTAAGAGCTCTTTTAATGTCTCGCTTATGTACTAACAATGTATGTATTTTTTTTATTTCAAGTCTGAGATTAATATGTAATATTGTGCATGTAATCATGCTTGTTAATAATTATGCATAATTGTTGTTTATGCTTAATGTTTTGACAGATCCCGGTGACCTGCAGGAGGAGTTAAATGCCTCCTGACAGCCGTGCGAACCTCTGAGGAAGGATTCTTCTTTAGCAACTCACTGAGCCTCACAGAGCAGCTGAACCACAGGTCCCACTCCTGGAAGTATCTGATGCTGGACCTACCTCTCAGTGCACAAAACTGACCTCTGAGCATGTATCTCATCTGAGGGCATAGACTGCATTGCAAAGCCCATAACTGCACCATTATAACAGACTTTTGTTGTAGGTTTATGGCAGTTCACATTGGATTATGCATTTTTTTTAAAGATTTATAAAAGTTTTATGCCTTTATTTAGATAGGACAGTATAGGTTGACAGGAATTGAAGTGGGTGTGAGAGGGGGATGGGATCGGGAAAGGTCCGCGAGCCGGGACTCGAACTCGTGACACCCAAAGCGCAATGGCGCTGTATGTCGGCGCGCTGCCTACGAGGCCATCGGCACAGATACATTGGATTATGCATTCATTTGATTAGATAGATGCAGATTAATTCTAAAGGAAAATGTTTTGCTCTGATTCTGGCATGATAATATCATTTCTATCTTGACACAAAAAAAAAAAGTTTGCTCGAAAGTTTTTGCATGAAAGGAGATCTCGGAGTCCAGCAAAGCTTCCATCCATCTGAAGATTCAGGTCCGTTAAAAGACTTTCAAAAAAGCATCAGTTGAATATGTTCATTCTTTGCCTAGTACAGTAAGTAGTGTAGTAATATGGAATCATCAGTTCAGTTAATCATGCTTACAAGACATCAAACTAACATATTCATTCTTGCTCTCAGAGGTTTATAGTTGTTTTATTCACAGGAATCTAAATAATATTTTAAAATGTTCAAAATAATTGGTTGTTTAACTTGTTTTTATTATCTGTGTTCTTGCTACTCCAGCACAAGAAGCTTTGTTTATACTCGAGGTTAATTGTGAATAAATGTAATCATAAAACCCTTATGACTGGTTTTGTGGTTCAGGGTCACATTTATTGTACTATTTTGTGCTGTTTGTTTATGCTCTGAAAATCATGGCTATGATAACAACTGGAATAGAACCGTTTGAAGTTGAACACTTTATTTAGTTGAATTATTTACAGTAGCACACACATTTTTCAAGGATGGGTTCAAATGAGTGTCATTTTTGGCATGACATTTAATATGACAACATTCTGTCACCTTAAACATACAGTCGATCAAATAAGTGTTTTACAAGATCTAAATGAGCTGTCATGGTCCATTCAGTAGCTCATAATCAAACCAGTTTGTTCTAGACCCGCATTTGCTGAAGAAAGAAGCCACAGTGGTGTACAGTACAATTGATTCGAATCCAGATCTTTCTCCACTTAATGGGTTGAAAACGGGAAACTTTCCACCAGGTTTATCTTATGTGTTTGTGTCTTTAGGCATACATGGTCAGTTGAAGCCACTGTGTATATAGTATAGAAAACAGGAACTTGTTAGTGTAAATAGCAGTGATCAGTACAAATATGACCAAATGTGTTCCAATAATAATGCAAATATGATTGAAATCGATGCTGCTTGTAAATCTTTATTCTGTTAATATTCAATAAACCAATTAAGAAAAAAAGATGCTGCTCACCTCAAAAACATTGAGCTTGATAATGCCATCTCCATCCTTGTCAAAGGCTCTGAATGCCCCTGTAGAAGAATCTCTTTTACTACACGTATCCGATCGCTACAAACTTGCATCTCAAAATCTTGGTTGTAATGCCTTAATGAACTTAAAGTTATTTTAGAAGAAGAATATGTCTGAACAGAAAAGACCATCACACTTACTGAACATTCCCTCAAGTCGCACTAAGCAGCTAATGTAGCTGTCAAAATCCATCTCCATGTGTTCGTTGGCGTATCGCATGCAAATAATGTCATACAGCTGGTTGTTGAGTTGAAAACCTGAGGGACAGAGAAATATCTCAGGGCTCAGCCCAGTAAAAATGTGTATATCATCAAATTAAATAAATACATCTGACAGCCTGACCTGCTTCAGTAAGAGCGTTCCTCATCTCAAAACTGCTTATCGTACTGGATTTGTCTGTGTCAAAATGTGTGAACACCAGCTGAAAATAGTTTATAGAGAAACCGTGTGTCTATGGCTTTAACATTTTGTTGTAATACAGTGTATTACAAAAGAACATAACTGGACATGCTTTATAAAGGCGAAAACAATTGAATACCTTCCACTTTTTAATCTTGTTCCATAAGTGTTTAAACTCTTGCAGGTTTAGGTGGCCTGTTCCATCAGTCTAAGGTATCGTGGTTAAGTTACATTTGTACAGCTGTGCCATTGTGCATCTAGTCCACAAGGGGGACCGTTCACATGCTTGTAAAAAGTAATTTCAATATTCAATATTGAAGGGTCGTTCCAAACCGAAGTGCTCAAAACTGGCCTCTTAAAAGGACTCTTCGGAATGAAGGATTTCGAAGGGTACAACTGATGGACACTTCGGGCCCCCATGATCCTTTGCATAGGGAAGTTGTTTGGCGTCACAGAATTCAACTTCACCTATAAATGTATGTATAGTATTTTTCTATACAACTGTAATATTTATACGAGTTAGATTTGGTACATTATTACGGTCTATTCACATGTTTCAAATACATAGACACCCAATATACATTACAAATACATATTACATATACAAATATACATTATATTTAACGTAAAAGGTGATTGGGGGTCAACCAGCATACAAAACATGCGACGAAGGCGCTTCCTTGATCGTCTCGTTAAGGGGACGCAGAAGTGCGTTCCAAAAAAAGTTTTTTTTACCCATACACTCGTCATCCCTTCGAAGGTTTCACTCTGGAGGGTAAACACTTTGAAGGGATTAGGGCATAGGGATGAATCCTTCCGAATGGAACGCAGGGTAGGTCCTGTCCAAATACCCACACTTGTGATCTTTGCACTTGACCACTTGTCTACTTAATTGATGTATTTCCTGTATTTGGCCCAAGTGTTCAAGTGGGCATGAAGACCACAAGTGTGTGTAGAACTTTTCATTACCTGATGGGACACACTTATAGTGTTGTAAATATGTAAGTGTTTACAGAGCTTTATTTTGATTTTCAATACTTTGCATTTACAAAACAAATTTCTGTCTGTTCAGTAGTGAATGAAAATGAATGAGCAAGCAGTTGAACGTACATCGGTTGTACAGAACACTTCTTATTGTGGTGAATTATGGGATTAAATGAGTGCACTCAATGTCGACTATATTTTTGGACACCATTATAAATGGCTGTTACTTCAAATAGTGCATTATTTAAGAGTATGGGGGCGATTTTGGGCATAGCATAGTTTGTTTATTCATTTGCTGGATTAGGCCGAGTAATTGCTTTTCTTCCATGTTCTTTCCTAAATTTTGAGTAGGCAACCATTTACAAACCCATTTTTGTTGGTTGCCGGATTTCATTTCTTTGCTTTAGAAATGTTAAGGTGCAGTCACATTCACCGTTGTTCAGTGAATTTTCGAGTTCAATATCCAGTCATTTAAAAAGTATCTACGCGATTGGGAATTTCATTTGAAGGCAAAAGTTTTCCCCATGCAGATTTCCCAACGGGTTAAAGTTGGTCATGTGAATTCACTGCACTGACCAACAGAAAGCTGCTGGGTTTTACGTCTATGTGAGCTGTGCTTCATACATTGCTATACAATGACAAAGTAGACTGGACCTTTTTTGCCTGCAAAATTTCATTGGCAAAAAAAGGCTAGTTGTCAATGGCATAGAGATGTATGAAGCACTGATCACACAGATGGCATTTTCAAACCCAGCTGCTTTCTGATTTTTAATGTGCTGAATTCACGTGACAAACCTGAGAATGAGCAAAGTCTGTGTGGGGAACTTTTTCACCCTCACGGGAAACTCCTGATTGTGCTGATTCCTATTGGCATGACTGGATTTTGCCCAATGTGATTTTGCACATACATACATTATTTGACCATAATGCACAGCAGATCTAGTGAAGGATACATCCATAAGTGCAATCATACTTCTGCAGCTCTCCAGACTGAACCCCTCTGTTTTCAGCTCTTTATCTGAAGAAAGGAATGGATAGATAATCAAAACCCTACAGACAAAGACATACAAAATAGAATCAGTGGCAATAAGATTTTACTCACGTTTGGCAACCACTCTATTAAGGACAGTTCTGAGTTCATTGGCATTAATCTGCATGTCCTGCAAGAAGAAAGAGTCACAATGATGTGAAGTGAATATGGCATTCAAACATGCACTTCCATAACTCAACTCACGTCTCCAGCTAACTGCTGAAAGATGGCTTTGAACTGCTTTTCCTCTTCAGTCTCCTCCTCCTCAAATGGCTGAACATGAGAAATAAGAAATACGGAATGTACAACATACTAAACATCTAAATATGTGTGCATGTGCCTTTAAACAGTTCAGTGTTTAGATTTATTTTCTTCACTTTTTTCATAAAAAAAGAGCAAATCCACTTAATCTTTGCTTATAAATGGTCTTTAGATCAGAGTTTTAAAATTGTCCTTTTCTGTGGCTGTTGCAAATAAGAATTACATCCCAACAAGGGAGTTTTGTGGTTATTATTATGATTCTGAGTGTCATTATGAATTATAGTTTTGACATACTGTACAAGCTCATGCTGTCCACGTGCTGTTTGTTATTACTGAAGCAGAAAAGAAAAGAAAAACAGCTGCATATCTACAGCAGTACACCCAATTAACAACATCACAATGATTTTTCATCTCCTTTTCCATCTTTTTATCCTTTTTATCATCTGACGTGGGCTAACAGAATATCAAACAAGAAAGGAAAGAAACTGATGGAACATCTTCATCACATTTCCATATTTACCTTGATTTTCTTCTTGACATCATCCATCTGTTGGTATAAGAAAGTGAAACATATTAGATATAAAAATATCTTTTTTTAATTCTCTTTTGCGATTATGAAGAGGAAGAGAAGAAACTATTTGGGTGTTACTTCTTTTGTTCAATTGTACGAAAACTTCTAAATGAATGATCTGCTATATTCAAGAGACCAAACTACTTGACATAGTGATTGATAGACAAGCACAGAGACAGGATGAAATATGAGGTGCCGCAGAACATGACAGACAGAGACAAGTGTGGACTCACCACAGACTCCGCCTCAATCTCTGCATCTATAACCCTGCGAGAAAACATGCAGCTGTCAGCCAAATACAGGAGCATTAGCAGGTCAAGAGGTTCTTTCAGAAACATATCTGACTGTAACAAGAGCTTACATTTAAAACAATATAATTTATCATCAATACATAATAATTTTCATTGAAAAGTTTTTATAGAATAAGATACATATTTCATGTACATTTGTATATGAAGAATTATATATACAAATAGGTTGTCAATCAATTAAAATTTTTAATCTAATTAATTACATGATGTGGTGATTAATTAATTGCATATTACCCACAACAGATTAGTGTGTTACATGAGAAAAGCATGAAATAAATACTACAAAAAGTAGTAAAAAACTTATTTTTGTTTTTCATTTTAAATGAAAATTATCTTTTCAATCTTAATAATCTTAATTATCTTAATAATTTTTTTATTAATTCAATATAATTTGTTTTATTTTCAGATTTGTTTATTAATATGTAAATATGTTTTTTTTTAATGAAATGATGACCAGTAGGTTGCAGTAAATAACTTTATGAAGCAGTCATTCATTCATTCTTTCTTTCGATTCGGCTGATTCATTCAGGAATGAAGTAAATGGCTCTCTTTATGAATGGGCCATTCAATCATTGGTTCACCCCCATTCGTTAAAAACGCGGATTCATTCAGAAATAGTGTGTTGCTTGGTGACACACAACAGTTCTGTTGTGGCTTTAAGACTCACTCTGAGGTGCTCCTGTTCTCAGAGAAGACTCGGAGCAGAAACTCGCTCTCCTTGTGGGGATCAAAGGTGGATGGGATAATGACATACTCGCCCGGTTTCAAGCAAAAACGCTCCGTTACCTCACGCATGTTGGCATAGGACTTGCAGCGAGCTGTAGAAGCATTATAAATGAAGAAGTCCTTTGGCAGCTGTTGTTGGTTGCCCTTCATCTAAAATCAGGATAGCAGATAGAACATTTCAAAACAAAGAAATACATGAGTTATTTTATTCTGTAGCGAATCAATACGTTTTTGTAAGGAAAATATCCATATTCAAAACGTAATAATCACTTTAATGTAGCTTGCGCTCACAGTTGTAAAGGGAAGCAGTTCCGGGGGAATGACGTATGAGGTCGGCTTTGCATATGCGCCGCTCAGAAGTGACGAACCCGGAAGCGGAGGGGAGAGATCAAAACAAAACAATGGTCACGAATTAGAAGTACAAAACGAGGATTTGTAAAGAAGAATGTCAGAGGATTTCAATATAAGCCAAGAGGAGACTGGTTTTCCTTTTCTAAAGTAAGGAAACTTTGCTTCCTTTGCTCCTGTTAACAAACGTTGGTTTTCACGAGACTCACCAGCGCATGCGCAACACTGCCCTCATACATCATCCGCCCGGAACTGCTTCCCTTTACAACAGTGAGTGCAAGCTACATTAAAGAAATTATTACGTTTTGAATATGGATATTTTTCTTACAAAAACGCATCGATTCGCTACAGAAGGCCTTTGTTCACCCCCCAGAGCTGTGTGAGACACTTTTTTTTATGGATGGGTGCTTTTTATTTAACTTGTTTTGGACTGAAGCATGCAACACCCGCTGAGTGCCATGAAACAGCTTGAAAGATCAAAGACAATTTTTAATATAACTCCGACTGGATTCATCTGAAAGAAGAAAGTCATATACACCTAGGATGACTTGAGGGTAAGTCATTTATGGGCTAATTTTCATTTTTGGGTGAACTAACCAGTACAATGAAGTACTGGCAAACAACAAAGATGTGTCTGTTTATATGCAGTCACACTGACATATGATGTCATCACTGCGGTCTCTTCATGATGTAGTCATACCTCATTAGGAACCTATAAAACAGTGGGTAAATCAGTGTTAAGATAAATCAGCAACCATGGTAATTAACTGAAAAACTTTAAGTTATTAAACTGCTAACAAACACGTCATTTAGCCTTGCACATTTAGTCCAAAAAAATAAAGGTCACAACCAATGCCATAGAAAAACCTTCCAGTGAACAGTTCTTTTAGTAATTATTTTTTTTAGTGTGAAGAACATAATCTGAAGAACCTTTTTTCCACTATAAAGAACAGTTTGTGCATGTGAAAGGTTCCACGGAACTACAAATGCCAATAAAGTACATATGTGTTGGTTACATATGTACTGTTCTTTGTACTGAGGGTGTTTAATTGAGCGCACCTCATAGATGGCGAAGCCAATGTTGTGTAGGATGGCACCTGAGCAGCGCTCTTTTCTTCTGTCCTTCTGCATTAATGCCACCACCACCGTACAGGTCTTCTCTTTAGTGTCCGCCTCCAGAAGAACCAGGCGGAACTGAGGGTTCGTCCAGTATGTATCTGTGACAAAATGGACAGAAAGAGCTTTGATTAGTGGTGTGGGGATTATTGTGAAATTATATTTATATTTAAACTTTTTTTAGTAAAAAAAAACATAAAACATTTTCATTACTGGAAATAAAAAATAACTAACTTAAAATATAAAAACTTAAAAAAAAAAATTTATCTATAGATTATCTGTTAATGTACAGTAAGGTGCTTTTAAAACCATCTCATGAGGGCAAACGAGTCTACAATGTTGCAAGATTATATTAGATACCCGGAAAGTTTCTGCAGCCACCAGCAGAAGCTGTTTAAAATAGTTGAGCTTGTGCTTCTTTTCAAGTTTTTATATCAGAAACCATATCTGAAATTCAGGATGGTCCAGTTTTGATGTCCATACCTGAAAATGGAAAATGCCAGCATAGTTTTCAGTGAAGCTCTGGTCATGGGGAACCACCCTCTTCAGGACTATATCATTCAGGGTCAGGCAAGTAATGGCAGCCAGCAGCCAGCAGTCTCCTGTAGATGTTAATATAACAACAAAATTAATGTTTCACTACATAGCATTACAACACATATTTTTATTAAATATAGGTGACACTTTATTTTCAAAATAGAAATGTAAGGGTATGTAAATGTATATATTTGCTGTAACCCATTGCTTTAGGGGTTTGCACCACCTCTTAATCAACATTTTTAAGTCATACAAATAAAAATAGAAATACAATATTAGCATAGAACATAGAAACATAAAAATGCAAATATGATTAAATATCTAAAATATTTAGATATATTAATTCCATAAATATATATTTTATATATTGGAATATTTTGCCACATTGTTTCATTTATTGTTTCATTTCAGTTAGGTCTTGTACAATATAAAAATATTTTATGCTTGGAATATAACGCATTATGCATGACTTGTACAGCCCCAGTACAGTATTTTAAAAATAGTGGACTCATCTTCACCAAAGTAAAAATAAATAATTAATTAAATAATGCATTATTGCTAATGGAAAAAAATTAAAAGGTTTAAGTTTAAACAAAAAGCTGAACTGAAAAAACGTTGGGTATACTGTACACTGTACAGGTACAGAAATGAGCGCCTTTGCTCTGCGCGCCTCTTGCATTCACCGGATGCCACTGTGGAACACAGCACCGCAACACGGATGCCACAGCGGAAACTTTATTCATTTCTTCAAGTCTTGTGTCACGCAACCGATCGATTTTCCAACAGTGTATTTGGATATGCTGAGAGAAAAGGAAATGGGTGGCATTCCTGTACGCAGGCCACAAGCGGGTGCTACGTAGTTAGATTACATTTAGTAATCTAAATGCAAGTAATCTTTAGCAAATTTCTAAATGGTTATCTACTTTTTATACTGTGCCCAAATTCACTTAGCATTTAAAATGATTGATATTAGTTTTTTAATGATTTATAGGCCAAATAGAATTGTAATTTTATTTTCAGATAAAATAGAATTTTAACATTGCCCATTGATCATGCCATGAGAGAAAATAATTATTTGCTATCAATATCATCTTGAATTTGAATACTGGTGCATCCCCAAACACATTATGTATTTTTATGTATTTAGATTGTCCTATATTTGCGCTTTCATACCCAGGTCTCCTTGGCAGATATCTGTCCTGTTGGCTCCCCCAAGAATGAACTGTGGATTGCTACAAATGTCCTGTTTAGGAATGAGAAACACACATTTATAATTGTTATAAAAATATTTTACATCATAACTGTATTTTTAGATTTCTACAAGCTTCAGAAAAAGAATATGACTATATCTGTGAAGATCTCAGCACCACCATAGAAATTCAGCAGCTGTAGGTCATAAAGTTTGCTGACCGGAACTTTGCTAGCGCGTTTTTATGAGGCAAGATAATGTACAGTATGTAAGTCCTTCTCATTCTTTTTTAAAGTGTCAGTAAACGCATATGAAAATGTGTGACTGACTTTTTGAAGCTCCAATCCAAAAATTGATTTAACGACCTAGCAAAATGTCCAGTAACCTGATTTTTTGAAAGCAGTATTATGAAGCGAAGCTAGTAAATGTATATGTCACACATCAGTCAAAACAAATAGGTAAACTTTTTATAAGTTACATGAAATGGACTGACAAAAAACACCACATATATCCACTAATGCAAATGCATGACACATTTAATCCGTCTATACTTTAAAAACTAAACGTTACTTCAACATCTTTGCTTATATTATTAATAGCGATGATAAGAAAATATAGCCACATATCAAACCTATTGACAAGTCCATAATCAGGTAGAGCTCTACTTTATGAAGCACTGGCACAGCATAGTATGCATGATTTGGCAAGTCAGCTGCTTGAGACCCCAGAGCGTGTTAAACCACAGCCATGTCCCCAACACACGCACACACACACTACACAAACATTTTTGTCTGCAAAAATATCTTATCTCATGCTGCCTACTCAGATAAAAACTGCAAACAAAAGCAACTGCTTGTTGCTTAGGTATGTAAGACCAACTGAAAAACTGAAACATTGCAATGAATTATTAATCAAGAGTAAATACATTATTTTTATGCATGTTTGAAGAAATGTATGGAGATGGTCATGTAAGGAAATAAACTGACATTCTCACAAAATATAAAAATTGCTAAAATAATATTTTAAAAATACAAATGAAATTAAAAATATTTAATTTATTCAAATTAATTACATTCAATTCAATTAAAAAAACATAATTTGATGTGTAAAGCCATAGTTCACTTCTGGGTCAAAACTGACCTGAACATAAAATATGCAACAATTTAGTTTAAATGGTTATATCTCTTTAAAAAATAATTGTGGGGGGGAAAATGTATTTTGATGGCCTTAATCCATTTGCAGTTTTCTTCCTCATACTAAAATTTTTATTTATTTTTTAATTTGTTTGTACTGCTTCATGGGTCAAAACTGACCTGAACGCAATAGGAGGGTTACATTAAATTAAATTAAAATATGTTTTGAGCCAAGAAGAAAATATCCCCATGCAGAATTGCAGAAATGATATGATCATTTAATCCAAAATACATCTCTCTACCACAGAGGGTCAAATGCAACTGATCTCATGCACAGTGCCACCTTACGGTAGGTCACTCACCGATGGGCGCTTCCATTCAAGCTTTAGAGGGAACTTTTCACTGTAGAAGAGAGAGGAATCCTGGGCAGGGAACAGGGGGTCTTCAAACAGCACTTTCTTACGTACATATTTGTCTCTGAGCTCCTGAAAGTCCTTGAGACACCTAGCATCTTTAACAGCCTCGTTGCGACTCAAAATGGCTGAATAAATGTTTCCCGGGGCAGTAAAACCACTGCCCACAGTCTGTGGAGCAGCTTCAGTCAGTTGGACAGATGTTTCTGAGAACTTCTGTTCTCCTGCCATATTACTATTTGATGACAGATGTCAAAGGAGCGATGAATGAATATAGGGCTCAGTATCAGTATCCGAGGTAGCTAAATTTTCTCTTAGTCCTTATTTCACTCCTCTGTTCCTTTATATTCTGGTGGAGGCACACCCCTGGTCATGTACACAAATAAACACTCAGACTAAGGCAAATGCTCTACACCGGTTCACACACACATGCACGCATGCTCACATGTGCTTGCAACTTTTCCCTGTTCCTCTTAGAAGCTAACTCTATTTATAGGCCTCCTACAGGGACCTGAGGGTTTCTCTCTTTCTGCCTGTCTAATGGGGGCATGATTCCCAGCTGGTGACCTCAGACATTTCCAATGCAGATAATGGAAATTACAGAGGTCCAGTCAAAGATTAGAAAAGTAAAACCCTGGAGCACTATACCACAAAGCATCCGAATGTATATTTCTACAAACCTTTACAGATGAACACGCAGGTGTTAAAAAGTTCATTCTCCATCACGGACATTTTTTAAAAAGTATACTTAAAATTTCTATTTACTTCTAATACATCTACTATACCAAATATACACATGCTGTACATTTGATATATTCAGACATAATACATTTCTCTCTCTTTTTATGGAAAAAGGTAACTGGCAGTGGACTTTGCCTTTGTGTGCCCAATCTCAAGTTTCTTTTTCTAAAGAAATTTGCCATATCTACTACTCTTCAAACCTTCTTGTCATTTTGCAAACCATCAATCAAATAAATAAATAACCACAACCCTACAAAGTGGTTTGGACAAATGAAAATGAATGAATGAATGAATGAATGTGGCCTACAGGACAGAAAGTTGCATTATGTATTAAATGTATTTAGAGGTCTTCTTTTGAACACATATCATAGGCCTATGTCTATGTAAGGTAAGTGTAAACGGGGCAAACATATAATTTATGATATATATCATACAATATATAAACGCATCATATATAATCATCTCTCTACAGGTAGTGAATTCATATACAAAGGATGAACGAATAAATGTGTATCATTTCTCCGTCTCGGTCATCGAGGGGTTAAATCATGAGCTGTGAAGGTGGCGCTGTGTTACTTTGGTCCTGATTTACACTCGCTTAATAAACGACAGCAGTTCATACAGGAATAAGCAACAGCGCACCTCAAAACTCGGAGCTGTCGCCATTTACCTGTAGCTTTTTCAGGGATATCGGTGTTTATTTAACTTAAGTCCATTCGTGTCGTAAT
Source organism: Sinocyclocheilus grahami (assembly GCF_001515645.1). NCBI lineage: Eukaryota > Metazoa > Chordata > Actinopteri > Cypriniformes > Cyprinidae > Sinocyclocheilus > Sinocyclocheilus grahami. The sequence goes on from NW_015505735.1 coordinate 470,310, forward strand.
ATTTAAGTGTTACGGGAGAAACAACTCGTTCAGTAAGGACTTTAGTGAAGAACGCGAATATCCGGGAGTGTAGCATCCGCGGCTATCTGACTAAACGCATCAAATCTGACAGCCAGTAATATTTGTCTTTCTGTTTTAGCTGACTTTAATGGCCGGGAAGTTTTGATATTTTGCTTATTTTATTTAACATTTACCATATCGCCCAAGGACATCTATTTCTCGGATATAATAATCGCGAATGCTCCGGAGGCCGCGGAGCTGCGCTGCTAGCTTCTCACTCGCGAGTCGGCCAAGGGGAAAGTGAACAGTCATTTCATATCTTGGAATTTCTGTGGACCACTAACTCTCACCTTTGACAGCTACACTCCTACACGGACTCGTATTGTTTGAGGATTTATCATTTTTTCTCATCGTCTGAGGATTTTCCTCCTCCGTGTCCTCAACAACCAGCGACTAGCTGCTTCCGGCGAGCTGGCGACGCCGCTCATCTCAGGATAGACAAAAGTATGTTGTGTTGTATTTGTTTCTTATCAGTGAGGTGGGATAGTCGGCTGTAGTCTGTTTTGAGTGCTTGAGCATAAACTGAGGCCTTGGTTGAATTGAGGACAGGACTGTGAGGAGAGAGAAATGATGTAAACATTACTAAAGCAGCGTGTCTGCTCATGCCTCAGGAATTGTTACGGTCTTGTACAGTTTTGGAGGTCAAAATGACCTTAGTTTTAAGTGAAACTGACACAGTGACACTGAGCTAATTCAGTTCAGTTTCTGCTGTTTAGATTTATCCTTCATTTAAAGTTGTTAGTTTTTTGTTTGTGTTTTAGAGTGAATGTGTTTTGCTGGTTCCCTTTCGTTTCAGATTTGGGCACATTCAAAATCCATAATTTACATGGAATATCATAACATTTAACCTGAAAAGTGTCATGTAAGTTACATGGCTCACTTTACTTGTATTTTGTTTACAATCATCTTCATCAGTTGTCATAGAAGACAATCAGGAAAATCTACAAAACAATAAAACGAAACCGAAATGTACAAATTAAATAAATATTATAGTAGCTATCTTTGTAATTGCGGTCTCTAAATCCTTAAAACTGCAAAGGTTATGGAAAGTAATTGGTCAAAATGTAGAAACCCTGAATTTTGATTGAATTTGGCTGAAGGAGGGGGAAAAAAAACTCTTGACTGAATTAATATTTGAAGCTGTAACAATGTGACTCATGTATTAAAGGCAATATTTTACAGTTTATACTCTTTTGCAGCACTCTGCCTCCTGCCCTTGAGGTGTGAGTCAGCCAGATTTCTTTTCCTGTGGCCGTTCAGGACAGCACTGTCAGTTATCAGTCAGTGATGTCAGAAGAAGGAAAGCAGAGCGCCACACCTGCCCCTGCATCCACTATGGACATGAAGTCTGAGTCCACAGCCTCGCCACCTACCGGCCAGGCAGTTTCAACTGTGTCTCCCCCGGTGTCCACAGTAACACAGCCTGCACTACCTGCAACTGAGGATGAGGAGGAGGAGAGCGAAGATGAATCTGAGATTCTGGAGGAAAGCCCCTGTGGACGCTGGCAGAAACGGAGAGAAGAGGTACATTCCAAGTCTTATCAGTAGCTTTGTGTAAAGAATGGACCAAAATTTAAGCCATAATTCATCGATAATGTTCCCCTCTGCTAAATGAAGACTGTGTTCATTTTTGAACCCCCTCCCCCCCAACAGGTTAACCAGCGCAACGTCCCAGGTATTGACAATGCTTATCTTGCCATGGACACAGAGGAAGGTGTGGAGGTGGTGTGGAATGAGGTCATGTTTTCTGAACGAAAGAACTTCAAACTACAAGAGGTAAAACTACTAACTGTGTGCCTGCTTGTGTGCTACTGACTTCTATCTGAAATAATGGCTGAAGCTTCAATGATATTCAACAAGGAAAACATGTGGAGTATGACTTTGTGCATCAGAATGGAAGTATGCTAAAACTTACCTTCAAATCTGCTTTAGTATTATCCAATAGATTGCATAACCTAAATAATGTCATTGTGATGGAAAGTTGTTTCAGATGAAGATTACATAAATTGTAATAATGTTTCGCAATGTTACACACTTTACTGTGTTTCTGATCAAATATGCAGCTTTGGTGAGATTTCTTTCAAAAAAACTTTTATATGGAACATGCAGGATCAGTTTTGATTTCATGTTGACATTTCAAGGGATCTTAACTGTTACTGATATGACTGAACTGAGAGTTTGCTGTTAGTAACACAAAACACCTTTATTTCAAATATCCTGCTAAACCTTTGTTTATTTAAACCTGATGGAAGCATAATCGGTGAGTGTTACATAAAGTAGTCTGACCTGTTTGCTGCCTAGCCTTTATGGAAACAGCATTATCGCTCTGAGCCTTCTGCTACTTATGAAAAGTATTGTAAGAAAAGCATTCTCTGTGGTTATGGTTTTATCTCTTGTGTGTTGAAATATTAAAAAGGTCATTCTGCTCTTTTTAATATTGCATACTTCACTCATCATTGTCATTGCCTGTAAGCGTGTTTAATCAAACCCGATTCATTAATGCCTGGCATAGAGTGGTGGACAGCCATCTGTTTGGCCCGTCCACATACTGCGCTCCGCTCTGTTTGACAGACACTCATTGTGGAATTCAAGAAGTCATTTTAGACTTAGAGGTTGCGTTTTGACAGGCTTTGCTGTCTACTCTGCTGATTGCATTTCCCATAAGCACATGTGACTAGTTTTTCCCTTGATCATTTAAATTAGTTTGTTATTGCATGATAAAATAATAAAGTTAGAGTTCAGTATTTTATTATAATAGCCAGTTCCTCTAAAAATCAAAATGTTGTGTTACATATTTCTGTCAAACAGCTCCCTCAAGGTTAAATTAATCTACTTTTCTTTTTATATTTCTCAGGAAAAAGTGAAAGCGGTGTTTGATAACCTCATCCAGCTGGAACATTTGAATATTGTAAAGTTTCACAAGTACTGGGCAGATGTGAAGGAGAACAGAACCAGGGTATGAAACGCAACAACAAAAATATAAAAAATGTCCCATTTTTGAAGTTTGTTTTTAATCATGTTTTTTTTTTTTTTTTGGTCACCACTTGTAAATTCAGTTGGTTTCCCCCACACTAGTGTATGATGTGTTGCATGTAGCAAACTAAATTTAATTAACAATCACAAATATCAATCAGTGATTCTGAGTGTTGCAGTATAGCTGAAATATGAAGAAAATATGAATGAAGAAATACCCTCAAAAAAAAAAATGCATACACACTTTTTTTAATAGTTAGATGCATTGGATGTTTCTTTTTTTCTCCTCCCTTTAAGAATTTATGGTTAAATATGGTAACCGTTACTTGTTCACCATACCCCCCACTGTTGACTGTCTACAAGAGCCAATCAACTTTTCAGCATAATATGTTATTGTGATGTGAAGTGTCATGTTTCTCTGTGTATGTGTGTGTTTTAGGAGTTTATTCAGAAGTGTCTGGAGGTGGACCCCAGTAAGAGGCCCACAGCCAGAGAGCTGCTTTTCCATCAAGCTCTGTTTGAAGTGCCTCTTTTGAAACTATTGGCTGCACACTGTATCGTCAGTCACCAGCGTGAGTCATGAGCTAATCTCATTGTCATTCAGACATTTCATTTCATGTCAACTACTTCATGAATGGAATGCAATGAAACTAAACGCATTAAAACCATTTCCCCTTTGGCTTCTAGACATGATCCCTGAAAATGCTTTAGAGGAAATTACCAAGAATATGGACCCCAACCAGGTCATAATGGAAAGGAAAGAGGTCCAACTCAAGTGAGTCTCCTCCTGTGATTCATGTGTGCCTTGTTCTTGGTTTTAGGTTTCAAATAAGCTGTCATGCCACCTAAATGGCTTCTTTTCCCATCAGACTCTCACAGTTTCCTGCTTTGGAGCTTGACAAGTTTCTTGAAGATGTGAGGTGAGCTAAAACAAATAATAATCTAATTTATAAAAAAAAAATGTTAAGAAAGAAAGGAGTTGGGCCAGATTCAAATGTTAAGAAAGCAGTCACAATGTTCAAACAGGCATAAATGTAATATCAACATGTGCTCTTGGTTCTCGTGATGTAGGAATGGGATCTATCCACTGACTGCCTTCGGCATGCCCTGCCCACAGCAGCCTCAGCAAGAGGCTGTCAAGTCCCCCATCGTGCCACCCTCTGTCAAAACGCCTACGCCTGAGCCTGCAGAGCTGGAGACCAGGAAGGTGAGAAATGGACTGATTTAAGAGACAGTGACCAACTATCAATGATTAAGAATAAATCACCGTTTTCTTACCTTCCCCCACTGTCGATCAGACAAATCTAGACAGGTGGTTACAGTCAAAGTCAACAGGATTTGCAGACATTTAGTAACATATGTTTGTGTTAAAGATAATCTTTCTCCTTTAAGGTTGTACAAATGCAGTGCAACATTGAGCCTGTGGAGGAAGGAGCAAAACATCATGTAAGGATTTTTCCTGTTTATTGCTGTAATGACGTTGAAGTTGGATGATAATTCTGTGTTTAAAACTTCTCTCGGCTCTTTTTATAGCTGACCTTACTGCTAAAACTGGAAGATAAGCTGAACCGACACTTGAGTTGTGATTTGGCACCAAGTGAGTACTTTATCAGGCCCCAAACACACTCTACACAAGCATGTAAACACTTCTAGCTACACAGCTTGATTTCACATGCCGTTGTGTTCTGTAATGTGTCAGAATGAAGCACAAGTATGCGTTGTATTCTCAGCTGCAAGAGACACGGCTATAATGGGCATCAGCACAGACGGTTTTGTCTTTCAAGTCAAGTTGCTCAGAATCAAGAAGCTTGCAGAGTTAGTTCAACTGTCAACATGTTTATATCTAGCTACCTGAATGCACATCCGGTTTAATCCAACACAGATGTTTGTACCACCACATGAAAAATAAGCAATTTACAATGACCATTTGCATTCAACCAAATTTGTGTACCTGCGTAATATGTTTCTGGTCTAATGTTCTCGTTTCTGTTCTTATTTGTGAATTATAAAATAATTGTGTTACAAAAACATGCAGATTCTCTAAAGTGCATCAGATTCAGATTAGAATTGTGACTATAGAAAAGTGAACTGTGTTAACATATGGCAGTTTTCCACCAGCAGCATGTTGACTTATTGCAACAACGGAGTATTGCTGAAACTTAAGAACGGTGTTCTCTGTGTGTTTTAGATGAGAATGTACACGAGTTGGCCGTGGAACTGGTCCAGCTTGGCTTCATTAGTGAGGTAAGATGTTTCACTCAAGATTTAAATATATACTATCATTCTTTTTGGAAAGAAATTACTTTCCTTTCTTTCTGTTCATCCAAAAAAAAAAAATTTCTCAACTGGTCTGCATGCTAGTATACTGTAACAATTGTTTGACATATTTGCAGTATATTAAAACTCCGGGTTTCTGGTTGGGCAGCATCATTTGGAGCAAGTTTGCACTGATTTGTTTTATGTTCATGGCAATAAATTTCATATTCACCTCGATGGTACATCAACATCATGTTACAAGCGGCTAAGTTGAAATTATGCATGAAATATGGTTTAACTACTGAAAAATTCTAGTTTTCTTCTCATTGGTAATTGTTGCTTTTCTATTATAAAATGGTTCGAATTGCAAATTGCTTCAGCAATTTGACTGGAGTGGAAATGATTTCGGAAATATTGAAATGCACACAAGGTTTTTTTTTTTTTTTTCTTAATGCAGACCAGCAGTGACAAATTGGAACAATTTTAAATGAATTAATTCATTCTGTGCTTATTTTGAAAGGAACAACAGGCTTTGTATCAATCCCTCTCTCAGTTTGGTCTGTTTAACGGGCTGAAAATATTGCTCAGAATCATTTTGAAGTGTCTATTTTATCTCATGCAAAACATTCAGAAACTCAACTGCTTTTACTCTATTGACACTATCTTTTCAAATTTGCACCATTTATTGATATAAAGATGAGATACAGAGTACTTCCATTCTTTGTCTGTTTCATTTCATCTAAGTACAATATTAAAAGGAACGGTTCACCTAAAAAACTAAATTCTGACGTTATTTATTTACCCTTGTGTCATTCTAAACCCATATGACTTATCTGTCTCTGTGGAATACATATACTATATATCATTTATTTGTTTTATTTTTGAAGTTAGTTTGAACTGTTTTTGTCCATACAATAAAGTTAGTGGGGTCCAAAATGACACTGAACCCCACTGGCTTTCACTTCATAGGTTTGGTTGAGAAAAAAGAAAAAGGTGTGCGTAAATGTTGGCAGAACTTTCATTTTTGGGTGAATGCTGCCTTTAAGTCTCTTGTGTCAGAAATGTGGGAAAAAAATACAAGATTATCATTGAAAATGACTTTATTTTTTTAATTAGTAATTTTAATGAATTACTACTTCCAGAATTATTGGAAGAAAACAGCCCTTGCACAAATGCACAATTAGACATCAAAATCTTTTCTTTTTTTTCCAAAGCAATCATTTTACATAAATTGGCATGCAGACCAACAAGTAGAATTACAAAATTAAACCATTATTTCATCTTGGTTTAGGAAAAAAAAAAAAAAAAAGAGTATGTCAAGCCAGAAAAATAAACTTCTCATTAAAAATTATCCCATCGATACATAAAAAAGTCAATTTCAGAAACATGAAAACCTACAAACATTTTTTTGGGGTGTTGATCACTTCTGTTATAACGTGTGTAATGTAAAAAGAATACAAAACGTTACAAAGCACTCAAATATTCACATACTGACTTACGTTTGATATTGGCTTGTTATATAAATTTAATTCACATAAATAATGAGGCACAGAATGACCAAGTGAGGCATTGGCCTGTTATTGTCATGGCTGAAGAAAAGCCTCTTCATTTTAAACCCAACACAGGATATCTTGTCCTCACAATGAACTGTGCTCCTCATCAAGTTCACACTTTTCATTATACTGGTATCTTGCCATTTATGCAGTTTGCAGCGGTTTGCTCAGCATTCGATGGTCGCCTGCTGGTCAACAATGTATTTACAGTCAACTTTGATTCTGGAATGAATCTCAAAGCAAGGTCACCTATAAGCGGCCTCAGTGTCTCTGCTGGAATCAGTAAACACAGCCGAAGACTCACCAGAGGCTGTTGGCATTGTCAAAAGGCAAAGTTTTCAGGCAAATCTTGAAGCAGAGATGCCCCCGTGTTTGGAATGTCGAGTCAAAACAATCCTTCAAAAGCCGATTTGTCCTTGCTGGTCTTATTTCTTAAGACACTGATACATGAGCGCTCTGGGATTCAGCATGTAGCGCTCAGAGTTGAAGAACTTGAGGTACTGAGGCATAGAGGACCTGGGGGCCATGTACGACATACCTGGAGCCACGGCCATCGCTTCAGCAAGCTTCTGCTTCATTTCTTTGACCTCATGGTCTTGTTTCAGAATTTTAACTGTAAAGAAAGACATTAGAGATATTCATATTGTGCCCAATACTGATGAGGATGATTTGATATTAATCTATGTTATTTCTATATTAATTGATATTTATATTATACTACTAAAAAACTTAAATACATTTTTAGTCCAAATAAATACATAAATATAAAAAACTAAAATGAATAATTTAAGTGCTACAAGGTTCCAAAAGGTTCTTTTTTGTGTGTGAAGAATATTTAAATAATATAACAAACTTGGAAATGTTCCGTGGATGTTAAAGGTTCTTCACTGAACCATCGATGCCAATTAAGAACCTTTATTTTTTTAAGAATAATTGAATTTAGGCATAATATTATTGTGCAGTATGAAAATAGATATTCATTTTAACATCTGCTAAACATTTAACAAGTGTTATTAAATTATTAGTGTTATTGAATTCTAATATTAAGTGAGGTTTAGATGAAAGCAAATGTAATCTTAATGTAAAAAAAAAAAGTTGCAGTGTGGGTCTTGTATGGATAACTGGCATAATTTGAAATGAGATGAACCTTGCGCTATCTCCAGCTGTCTGCGTGCATCTCCGAGCGCAGAGAAGAGGTCTACTGTCATAATTATAGCCTTCCATGTTCATTTGTTGCTGTCGTAAAGT
>NW_015505735.1:478409-479183 GCF_001515645.1 Sinocyclocheilus grahami
AAAAAAAAAAAGTATCACTGTTGGTGCACAACTGATTTCAACAGTAATAATGTTAAGAAATGTTTTTTAGCTCTAAATCAGCATATTAGAATGATTTCTGAAGCATCATGTGATAATTACATTTTAAAATATATTCAAATAGAAAAGCTAAATGTGAACTTTTTAAAAACTGTACTGTATTTTTGATCAATAAATGCAGCCTTGGGGAGCATAAGAATTTTTTTTTCAGAACATTAAAAAACCTTACAGAACCCAAACTGTTGAACAGTAGTGTAGTTTAATGTCATCAATGACTAAAATTCTTAGATTATGAATTTTAATATAATTGAGCTATCACAGGACAGATTTAAAGATAAAGGAGTATGAGAATAGATATGTCAGTCAAGCGATTCCCCCCCCCCCAGTTTCATCGTTGGCATGGTAACTGTGTTTAGTTAGCACTGGTGAGATCACACAATGTTCTGGCCTTTTTTTATTTATTTATTTTTTTTTTTACATTTGTCACCAGGTTCAAATGTACAAAGCACTAGTGCCAGCATTCATAATAAAATGTTTCCAATCAATAATTCAGTTGCTTGAGGAAATGTTTGGATCAGCTTCTGGCAAAGACAAACAGTGTGAGCTAATCGAAAGAACAGAGTAGAGTCCATGGATCAGATGTACCCAAAAAACAGACATGACATTTTCTCTATTAATGCACAAACCAGGGCCAGACCTCTCACAGAGAACACCACAATAGAGCTTGGCACTATAGCACTAGTGCAAATTAGCATA
>NW_015505735.1:480523-481385 GCF_001515645.1 Sinocyclocheilus grahami
GCTCTGTTCTTCACCCCGCTTTAGGTGGTGGAAAGTGTTGGCTGATGGTTCCTGTGTACATTTATTCTGTCAGTGTAGCAGTCTGCTTCTCTGTTTTAAAAGAAGAAAAAAATGACTCGTTATTATTTAAATCAGTATTACGAGCTGTACTTTGGAGCGTGTTTGCTTACAGTATGTGTGGGATCGGTTACTTCTGGTTTGCACTTTAGCAAATCTTTATTGTTGTCTTTTTAGGCACACCACATGCATATTTCATAATCTTTTATTCACCCTTTCAATCATTCATTTATTATTTTTTTTTATTGTAAGAGGAATGCGTTACTGTGTTCTTTTGCAATTACCAAATAACATTGTCTTTGTACCTTTTAAGGCACACATTAATTATGGTTAACTTTGGTCTGCAATGCAAGATCTACGACGACTGTGAAAGGAAAGGGGTTCTCGAAGCATTGAAAAAAGCAAACAGATTATTTATCTATATGCGTACGGTCCATCTTGAAGCATGTGTCACTTTCATCATTGTGGTGGCTGTTTTTCTTTTCTTCTTTATTACCTGTGAATGTATGCTGTAAGTTTTCATTTTGATGGTTTGTAAGAGAAGGACACTTGATTTGATTGTTTTCGCTGTATGTGATGCAGATATGAGTTTCAGTATAAAGAAATGGTCGCCTGTGCACCTAACGTGTTAAAATGTGCCTTCAACAGACACAATCCATGTTCAGAAGACCCATAGACTGACAAAAACATTGTATTATTCCTTTTTTTACTGTGCAGATCCTGTAGTGTTGTTTTCTTTCTCAACTGGTCTGCATGCTAGTATACTGTAACAATTGTTTGACATATTTGCAGTATATTAAAACTC
>NW_015505735.1:483166-538816 GCF_001515645.1 Sinocyclocheilus grahami
TATACTGTAACAATTGTTTGACATATTTGCAGTATATTAAAACTCTAGGTTTCTGGTTGGGCAGCATCATTTGGAGCAAGTTTGCACTGATTTGTTTTATGTTCATGGCAATAAATTTCATATTCACCTAGATGGTACATCAACATCATGTTACAAGCGTCTAAGTTGAAATTATGCATGAAATATGGTTTAACTACTGAAAAATTCTAGTTTTCTTCTCATTGGTAATTGTGTTGCTTCTTTTCTATTTTAAAATGGTTCGAATTGCAAATTGCTTCAGCAATTTGACTGGAGTGGAAATGATTTCGGAAATATTGAAATGCACACAACCAATGTTTTTTTTCCCCCTTAATGCAGACCAGTAGTGACAAGTTGGAACAATTTTAAATGAATTAATAATTCATTCTGTGCTTATTTTGAAAGGAACAACAGGCTTTGTATCAATCCCTCTCTCAGTTTGTTCTGTTTAACGGGCTGAAAATATTGCTCAGAATCATTTTGAAGTGTCTATTTTATCTCATGCAAAACATTCAGAAACTCAACTGCTTTTACTCTATTGACACTATCTTTTCAAATTTGCACCATTTATTGATATAAAGATGAGATACAGAGAACTTCTATTCTTTGTCTGTTTCATTTCATCTAAGTACAATATTAAAAGGAACAGTTCACCTAAAAAACTAAATTCTGACGTTATTTATTTACCCTTGTGTCATTCTAAACCCATATGACTTATCTGTCTCTGTGGAATACATATACTATATATCATTTATTTGTTTTATTTTTGAAGTTTGTTTGAACTGTTTTTGTCCATACAATAAAGTTAGTGGGGTCCAAAAGTACACTGAACCCCACTGGCTTTCACGTCATAGGTTTGGTTGAAAAAAAAAAAAAAGGTGTGCGTAAATGATGGCAGAGCTTTCATTTTTGGGTGAATGCTGCCTTTAAGTCTCGTGTCAGAAATGTGGGAAAGAATACAAGATTATCATTGAAAATTACTTTTTTTAATTAGTAATTTTAATGAATTACTACTTCCAGAATTATTGGAAGAAAACAGCCCTTGCACAAATGCACAATTAGACATCAAAATCTTTTCTTTTTTTTCCAAAGCAATCATTTTACATAAATTGGCATGCAGACCAACAAGTAGAATTACAAAATTAAACCATTATTTCATCTTGGTTTAGGAAAAAAAAAAAAAAAAGAGTATGTCAAGCCAGAAAAATAAACTTCTCATTAAAAATTATCCCATCGATACATAAAAAAGTCAATTTCAGAGACATTAAAACCTACAAACATTTTTTTGGGGTGTTGATCACTTCTGTTATAACGTGTGTAATGTAAAAAGAATACAAAACGTTACAAAGCACTCAAATATTCACATACTGACTTACGTTTGATATTGGCTTGTTATATAAATTTAATTCACATAAATAATGAGGCACAGAATGACCAAGTGAGGCATTGGCCTGTTATTGTCATGGCTGAAGAAAAGCCTCTTCATTTTAAACCCAACACAGGATATCTTGTCCTCACAATGAACTGTGCTCCTCATCAAGTTCACACTTTTCATTATACTGGTATCTTGCCATTTATGCAGTTTGCAGCGGTTTGCTCAGCATTCGATGGTCGCCTGCTGGTCAACAATGTATTTACAGTCAACTTTGATTCTGGAATGAAAACATTAAACCGCATAAACACATTTCATTACACCAAATACACAAAATAATGTTTTTTCAACATCATATGACCCCTTTAAGAATTTCTGTGAATGTTATTCAGTTTTTATCCCCCACAAACTATTTAATATATTCTGGACATTTGGGCATCCAACTCATTTGGCATTTGATATAGTACCCAGGGATTTATTATTTATTATTTTTGCAATTCCTTTGGTTGCTACTAGAGGCAAAGAAATGACACACTTCATCTTTAAAGCATCTGTATGTAGTTTTGTGTATTTTCCGAGTTTGGAGCCCACTACCATTAAGTGGGTGAAATTCACTGTCATAATTATAGCCTTCCATGTTCATTTGTTGCTGTCGTAAAGTAATCCATCCTTTTCGGCGGAATTTCGTATCCACTCACCAAACTCCCAGAACAGACTTACATACAGTTTATTTAAATGTTTGTTTTCAGCTTAAGGAGTCATTAAAGCATAATATACTGTTGAAAATTGTAAATTTTTGATGGCTAGCTATTTAAAAAAATACAGAGAGTCTACTATTTTTTTTAAATAATTACCTAATTTTGTTTACACAAATTTAGTTTAATAAATATATGTGTCCAAGCAGAGTTTAATTATCTTGGGACATACTTGCATTACTTTGTCAGTTCCAAAACAAAAAAAAATGGAAATGCTTTCCAATGAAAGAGAAAACTGTTCAAAAGCTTGACTGATTTTAAATTCATAATGATACAAAAATTCTCAGGTTGCACAATAGTTTCTGAAAGATTTGGTTTCTGTTTTTTGATATAGTACCCAGGGATTTATTATTTATTATTTTTGCAATTCCTTTGGTTGCTACTAGAGGCAAAGAAATGACACACTTCATCTTTAAAGCATCTGTATGTAGTTTTGTGTATTTTCCGAGTTTGGAGCCCACTACCATTAAGTGGGTGAAATTCAGTCTGAAAGTCATAATTATAGCCTTCCATGTTCATTTGTTGCTGTCGTAAAGTAATCCATCCTTTTCGGCGGAATTTCGTATCCACTCACCAAACTCCCAGAACAGACTTACATACAGTTTATTTAAATGTTTGTTTTCAGCTTAAGGAGTCATTAAAGCATAATATACTGTTGAAAATTGTAAATTTTTGATGGCTAGCTATTTAAAAAAATACAGAGAGTCTACTATTTTTTTTAAATAATTACCTAATTTTGTTTACACAAATTTAGTTTAATAAATATATGTGTCCAAGCAGAGTTTAATTATCTTGGGACATACTTGCATTACTTTGTCAGTTCCAAAACAAAAAAAAATGGAAATGCTTTCCAATGAAAGAGAAAACTGTTCAAAAGCTTGACTGATTTTAAATTCATAATGATACAAAAATTCTCAGGTTGCACAATAGTTTCTGAAAGATTTGGTTTCTGTTTTGGCATGGTTTATGTAGCAGATTGTAATAACAGCATTTAAACTGGACGACGAACAAGAAATAATGAAGGGGAAAAAAACAGAATCAGCATTCGGCACAAAAACGTTCACCCACACCAAAAAAAGAAAAGAAAAAAGAGCCACAGGCTGAACACCACAGACGGCAAGCTACAGATCCACATGTGTCATAACATGAAGAATATAAAAATATGAACCACAAACATCCAGCACATTACAACTATTCAATGCAGTATGTAACTGAACAGATCTACGAACCACGTTCTTTACCTCCACTTCATTCTCTAGAGCTATCATTCGATTTTCTTTCTCCTGATATTCCAGCTGTAGTTGTTTGTACTCTGAGTCTAGATCTTTAGCTTTTTTCCTCAGCATTTGAGTTTCACTGTGTTCTTGCCTATAGTTGATGGAAAAAATACAACATTTTACAGGTTTATTTTGTCATTGCTATTTTGCATTGAGAATTCTACTGCCAATTATAACCATAATTAAAAAGCACAACATTTAGACCTAGTCTCAAAGACACAGATTAAGCATCATCAGTGATGGAAAACTAAAATTCTAAACATTGACAAGATTAATGTAGGAATGCATTTGAATGTGTTTGCACTATTGCTTTATTCATACAATTACCTGAATGATGCGCTTCGAAATAAAATCGTTGCTTCATCAAATTTTTGGGCTCTGACTTCTGCGAGTTGTTTTTCTACTGCAACCTGAGCCTCTGTTTCCATTCTGATTTTCTTTTCCAGCAAGGAACAGTTTTGTTTGTCCTTCTGTCTGGATTTTGTAAGACACTGAATCCTGCACAGCAGAGCAATTTAAAAGAACAGTGTTAGATTTTGTCAAGTTCCACTTACTCTTCTACAGTTCAAAAAGCATGAACTTTCATAGTTTGTAATGTATGCACTACCATTTAAGAGATTTTTTAATGTTGTTGAAAGAAGTCTCTTATGCTCAGCAATGCTGCATTTATTTTTCAGTTTATTCCTATGATAGCAAAGCAGAATTTTCAGCAGCCACTACTCCAGTCTTCAGTGTCGAATGATCCTTCAGAAATAATTTTAATATGCTGATTTGCTGCTCAAGAAACATTTCTTATTATCATCAGTGTTAAAGGGGGGGTACAATGCTGTTTCATGCATTCAGAGTTGTTTACACTGTTAAAGAGTTGGATTCTCATGCTAAGCATGGACAAAGTTTCAAAAAACAATTTGGATTTATGACGTATTTCTGTGCCAAAAATCTTACTTCCGGGTTCGTACACGTTTCAGAGAGTTTTTTTCGATCGTGGCTCTTAATGACGTAAACGAGGGAGGAACTCCTTATATGGGCATTTCTTCCGGAAGAACGTGCCCGCGCACGCATCGACCAGAGCAAGAGCCAGATCGTCCGGCAGATCATCCGGCGGCAGCGCTGCACGGGACTTGCTCGGGAAGAATGTCTCCAATCCAAAGAAGTGTGTTTTTGGTTGTAAGGGAAAGATAACTTTGTTCAGCTTCCTAAAGAACCCAGCGTTATGTAAACAGTGGATACAGTTTGTTTTTCCGGAGCAGCAACTGAATTTCACAAGTGTGTTTGTTGAGGAACGTTTTATAAACAAGGCCCAGTTCGACGCTGGATTTGCACATCGTTTGATACTGAAAGATGGAGCGGTCCCAGCTATAAAAGATCCCGGTCATGATTCAGAACTGCAGACGGTAAGTGAAACGGCATCAAATGTCTGTTTTGTTGAGAAGGGTATAACTGCAGCCTGGTGATCTTCAAATGGGGGCGGGAACTCCAAAACGGGGTGGGAGCTCCAAAATATGGCGTGCCTTCCTCTCATTGACAGACAGGCACATGACACGCATGCGCAATTTTTTCCCACAATCCACTTCAGTGCAAACTCCACCCCACAGCTGATTCTAAAGATTTTATTGGTTGTGTCAATTGAAGTGTTGATTTCCTACACTATGCTACAAAAAATGCTAACCCCTAAACCTACCCCACACCTGACCCTAACCTTAACCAGTGAAATTGACAGCATGGCGGGATTGGCACTGAATAGTCTGGTAAAGAAAGATGCAGTTCAGGAGATAAACAGTTAATAAGATTATGCGGTATGAGATCGTTCCGTAACTCCCCAACCGGACCTCACCGGACAATGGCACCTTTTTAGTTGCACCCATCATCACTACCCCCTCCTACCCGGCGAATTTCGAGCCCCGGGACGCCCCCATTGCTTAAAACAAAGCGATAGAGTAAAATATTTGCGCTGCGCTGGGACGGCTCGCGGGAGAGCTCGTGGGTGATTCGAGTTTATATCATGAAGCAGAGGTTCAAACTCCAGTCCGAACACCACTGGCCAAGAGCTTTGGGCTCTGCTCTCACGGAGAATATTTATTTATATAGCATATTTTATTTTAGATCAACTAGAAACAATGTTTAACTTATAAAGTTTTATTTTGAAATGTAAGTCAATAACAATTGGCTGAAGCCAGAGCCAATGGTGAAAGTCCCCGCCCCATTTTGGAGGTTCTGCCCACTTTTGGAGTTCACGCCCCATTTTGGAGATCACCGGTCTGTAGTTATACCTACTTGGTTTTGTTGGCATTCGGCGCCCAAGTGCTCGTCACTCTTTAGCTCCGCCCACGGCGCGCCTCCAGGAGCTCGGCTTTTTCCGGAGAGAAGAAAAAAGCTGTATCTTTCTTTTATAAATATGATAAAACTAAAGGCTTTTTGGAGATATGAAGGATGCAGTACTACTCTATAAGTACTCAAGATTAACATGAGATTGGGTGAAACTGTGTGCGTTATGCCCCCTTTAAAAACAGTTGTGCTGCTTAATATTTTTGTCAAAACTGTGATTTGTTTTTTAGAATTAAGTTCAAAAGAACAGCATTTGTTTGAAATAGATTTTTTCGTTGCAGTATAAATGTCTGCGGTCTCTTTTGATCGACTGAATGCATCCTTGCTGAATTAAAGTTTTAATTTCTTGAGTTCTTGATGCATAAATAGAACGATAGTGTATGAGTGTAACTTCATATTTGGGTGTATGCAACTACGCACAATTAGGGCACTGTGTAATTTCATATGTATCCTAAATGCACACAAATAATATTTTGTACACTTTTGTCATAAGCTTGATTGAAAATACAGCACAAAATATTCTGTTTATTTATTTGTGATATTTTTTACTTTGTTTACCTTGATTCTTCTTCATTTCTATGGTAAACACTAACTTTTGAGGGGGAAAAAAACTTTAATGGGACGAAATTAGGTGGTTGTGATGGAAATGGTGGGACAGCTGTAAATATAAATATTTTTACACAATAAATATTTTAATCATTTTTGCATTTACTAGATTATAATAGTGATTAAAATGATAATAAATAATACTTTTATGATGGGTTTGCATAGTTTAAGAGACAAAAGGTCAAACAATACAGTCTATACATAAAAGCCATGGTAAAAACTATTAAAGTGTGTTATTGTTATCATATAACATCCAAAACACTGCCAACAGTAAGAACCACCTATATGTTTGATATTTAAATGCAAACATCAGTCAAACATCAAGCTGCATGACCTAACATCAACCCAGAGCACTAATGCCAAGACCAGCAGGAAGAGATCAGAGGACTCACTTGTTTTGCAGCAGTTCATTTGCATGTCTGAGCAGAGAGACTTCAGGGCGCAGACTGTGTTCACTGTTGGTCAGATTACAAATGTGACTGCGCAGCTCCTGCTCACTCTGTCTGCTCGCCTGCAGCTCTCCCTTCAGATTCCTCATTTCTTGTTCCAGCCTGTGGAGCAGAAGGAGATCACAATGTAAATGTACACGAAATTCATTAACCATCTTCCACAGTCCATTACACTTTTGCAAACATATGAATTTAGAGCTAAATCAGTACATATAGAAATGAAATAACATAAACATACTTCAGCATCTGCTCAGCATGTGGGTTCGGAGGACTTGGTGAGATGTTTGACGAGCACCTTTCAGCAGAGTCCCCTATTGTGTTGATGGCTTTGGGGGCTTTCTGCCTCTTCTCCCCTTTGCTGTTAGGGATATTCACTGAACCTCGATGCACTTTAGGCAAGGAGCTCTTGGAGGGTCTTTGAGCTTTGCTGCTCTGATCCTCCTGAGGTAGGTTTTCAGGCATTTCTAGCATGGATGTAGAGTCCAAATGAAGTTCCCCTCCACGGTGCTTGGGTCCTGGAATTTGTGGATTTGCATCTCTTTCGGGTCTCGCAGGAAGTCTGTGGATTTGAAGGCAGTCTTCCATGTTTTGTTTGTCCTCTGAGGTGATGGAATTGGATGGACACTGGTATTGTGTCGGCCTAGATTTGGCCACCTTATATTTGGGATCTGTACAAAGACATTTGTCACAATTTTACATTTGTGAGCTTTATGACTTTTTTTTTTGTACTTCATAATTTAAATTAGATTAGATTACTAAATTGAATTGCAAATTATGTGTCATGATTTTTTGAGCAATATTAAACTATTTTAAACTGTTGAACTTTTTAGAAAGTCATCTTAAAAATAGCTACATATTATATGGTACTGTAAAAGAAATTATACATACCTTCCACCCACAATTTTGGATACAGGTGCATAGAAGGAGGTAGGGATTGTTGCAGGAGATCCATGTGGAGGTCATTCTCACTCTGAACTGATTTCTGAGTGCGCAGCTTAAACATACTGAAGAAGTAGCATGTTGCATCAAATCCCATATACACTAGTGGATAACCAATGCTGGAAGAAATAATTATACCATGTGTTAAATTACAGTATGAAACACTGCTGGTAAAATTGTTGTTTATTTAAAACCCCATATTACATTCAGCTCTAAAATAAATTGCCAATCAGAACCTACCAGTGTGCAGCAAATAGATGGGACAGATTTGCATGAGGGCTTTTCAAGTCCCGCAACCGTAGAGAGGCCTCCATATACACTAAGAGTATCCATAATGTCACAGATGACATACAGATTCCCTTTTCTGCAAATAAATAAATGAATAACGTGTGTATAAAATGGAAAGTAACACATTGCATTTAACTGACATACTATGCACACTATGTATGTGTAAATAAACTTATATAATGTTTATATCCATAATACTTCTGTAAGTGTTAATGAAATGGCAATTTGATTATAGGGCTCACCTGTATGCCACATATAGTTGAGTAAGACATATGTGCTGGCTGCAAAAAACAGCCAGTGCAAGGGTACAAAAATTAAACAGAATAAGTCCAGGGTAAATGCCGCACACACAAAAACCACACAGATGGCCTGTTAAAGAAAAGCAGAGGTTAGTTTGTTTAATATCAATTTTTTAAATGGTAATTTGAAATTCAAATAAATGCAGGAACACAACATAATATAAATAAAAAAGAAAATGGAACAAGAAAATGTATTTGTAATTAGATCAGGTTTTGTTATCATTTTAAAAGTAAACAATACAGTTGCATTTGCAGAGCAGAACATTGCCTACCAGTCCATGACAGTGGAATGTGGTGTAGACGGTCCCTAGAAAGAGCCAACATGGCCACAGGTATTCTAGTCTGAACTCCAGAATAAAGTCAGCTAACAGCACCAGCATCCAGACGATCATGAACTTCAGAACAGAGCAAGCGCTGAAAACAGGACATTTGAAATGACTTACCATTAGAATTGATTTTTTTTAAAGAAAAAAATCGTCAGTGTTACAGATACAGGGTGTTATTTGAATTAATGTGAATTCTTTTTAATTGAGTAGGAAAAATAATATACAAATTTGATAAATATAAAAAAAATTATAAAAAGGCATTTTTCAAATCAGCCCAAACGGAAGTCCTTGTTCAACTACAAAACGCGCGTTCTCTGTTTAGACTTCATGTTGACAGAAAGACAAAAATAATCTTTCTGTATTTCAAAGGAAAACGGAACCAGCATATATGTGAGATGTAAAGGCACAGAAACTAAGCTCTTGAAGACGTTACAATCCATGTTTTGGTCGCACAGTCTATTGTGCTCCATTCCTTTGTTCAGGCTTTCTGCGCTCCACATCCCTTTGTGTTTGGTAACCATGGCAACATTTCATCTTCTGCATCAGCACCTAAACGTCGACTCTACAGTGTTGCCATGGCTATTTAAAGAACAAGAAACCGCTTCAGGACAAACCTGCGCACGTTCATTTCACTATAAAGCGTGTAAACACTGCAGGCTATTGTCCAGATCACTACACTAAATAAGAGACGGTGTTAGTTAAGTGTACCATGTTGTGTGTTTACCTCCCTAGAAACAGTAGTCTGGAATCAGCGACCCTGATCAAATTGAAAATGCACCAACAACTTACGAACACAGCTCTGAATCCTATTAAATATTATATTCATTGAAAAATATGCATAAGGCATATTGTACAGCAAAATAAACCCTGAGAAAAATGTATTACATAAACGACATTCCTGCGCGCATATTGTCTAGTCAGAGGGCCTTGTCAGTTTGTCTGTGTTTTCAGACAGCGTATTGTCATTAAGAAATAACATGACTATGTAAGCTGACGCTGCATCAAATAACATTGATAATAGCTAGGTTTACTAATACCAGAGCACGAAATAAGTCAAATACTGTAGCATTTATTAATATGCAGCGCTAAATTCAATCGGAGGATATTTTTGTTATCAAAATATTTTGTTAGCAACATAGATTCGGCCTTGTATGCATCCATTAAATCACAGCGAGCATTAGCTCGGAATTAAGCCCCGATTTGTCATCATATCAGGAGATGCTGTTTGTTTATGGTTTGCGTCAATCCGTTCAGCGCGCTATGAACAGCCAAGCGCGAGCCGTTCAGGTGAAAACGAATAAGAGCAATAACAAAACAACAAAGCAGCGCGCGGCGTCATACCTTTCGGAAATCTTCTCTGTGAGTTTAATCTTTTTCATTTTCCGTAGCCTGCCTATATCCATGTAGCGTTTCTTCATATTATGGCTTCTGGTCCCCCTGGCTATTTAGTCCATTAAACAGCTAATTGTAGTAAGACTGGAGGTCTCATTTACAGTAACCTGAGCAGAAGCGCTTTGTGCGTTAGTGGAGGTGGATGTGCGCACGCTCGAGAACTTCACACACAACCAAGCGCCACGATGAGGTGCGTGGAAGTACATCTGCGCTGTCTGGACAACAAGAGACTCAGAAATGTTGCAAAGACATCGCGGCCACTGGCCAGTGATGGATAGATGCGGTATAATCGCGAGTTCACAAACCAAAATCAACATTATATATATATATACATATATATAAAGTCTGTTAGTGAGGCTGCCCATTTCATAATGAACTGACTATTTTAAATAATAAACAGCTGCATCTCTATTTGCTTTGCTTTGATTAGGCTCACAATGGAGAGGACGGACGGACAGACAGATAGATAGATATACCAATATCAGCCGCAGTGTTATAATGCATTCTTTTGTTATTTTGCAATGTAGTATTATTTACAGTCATGCCAATAATGCAATTTTGAATTAGATAGATAGATCTATATCATAGCCGTAGTGTTAAGTAACAAAATAAACTGGATGTAACACTACAAAGCTGCATGTCTGACACAAAATAACACTTCCTCTTACTTCCACATGATGGTCTTCTTGGGAAACAAAACTAGAGGAATCGTCACCTCATGTTTAGATAGTGGTGTTGTATAGCCAGTCAGTTTTACTAGGTGAACTCATAGGTACTTCCAAGAGTTCACCGCACCACTTTCCCTTCCTTAATCAAGACATGCTGGATATTTTGGAAATATAATGCTGTTCACTATTTTGATTTTGCGGCTTCTTCTCACTCCACAAGGTAAAGTCTTTCACCAATATTCTGATTACAGACACATCTCAATTGTCTAAATGCCCTATCATGCCCTTGTGCAGGTGGCTTGAGCTGGTTTTCACTAGAAAGAGAATAAACAGAAAAGAGAGCTTGGAATTTTACAAACAGGCACCTATCAATACAGCGGTCTTCAAATTTTTAAGACCAATTACAATGTATCCAGGAAATAAATCAAGGACATTTTGAGAACATTTGTTTTTTTATTTAATGCTTGTATATTATGCATGTATATAAACCACACTGTCATCAACCATCTGCTTTCAGTTTGATTACAATTCTGAAGTGTTGGGGGGGGAAAAAAGTATTGTTTCTTTCTGCAGCTACTGCCATTTTCCATGCAAAACACATTTCATTGACCATACTGTCAGAACACAGCAAAGATTCAAGCAGCTGTCTTTGAAACATATGCAACATAAATAACTTGAAATTTATAATTCTCTCAGATGAAAAATGTATGCAACAAACTAAACCAAGGATAACATGCATCATCTTGGTACCCAGTCGTCTATACATTTCAGTTACATCTGTTTGTGCAATTGTGCTGAAAGAATCTCCACATCCATCTGCTCCCACAGATTGTAGGGTCTGCTGTCCGATTCAGACATTTATTTCTGGGTGATGGGGAATGAATTCTGGTCCATCAGTTCACCTACTCGCTCCTGGAGAATCTGCACAACTTCAGCTAGGATGAAAACGTGTGTGTCGTCCAAATCCTGGATGATAAATTTCTTCCCCAATGCAGATGTCTCGTCCAGATATAGAAGAAATTGCTTCATAGCTGGGTCACTGGTTGATATTTTAAAAGGAGAATCATAAATGAAGACGCACTGCAGCATGACTTTATTTTAAAGGTGCACTCAGAATTGTTTTTGTTTTTTTGTTAAGCTACTTCTTTTGTTAAACGTTTTGTTCTCTTTCAAACATGATTATTCAAACCACGATTATTTTTTAATTGTTTCCACAAGCAAGTATGTAACAAGCGGTTCCAAGATCAAGAGAATGGTTCTGTTGGTCACCCATGTGGCAACCAGCTCCATGTAAAATAAAACGGCTTTTGACTACTGATCTCTTCATCTTCTGTAAGTGTATATGATTTCACATAGATTTAAAAAAAAATTCATGTTCATTTGTAAGTTTAAAAATTGTAATCAGAGAAAATATACTGAATGCCCCTTTAAATATTTGTATGTAAAACTTACCATTCAACGAGAACTCCTTTTAAGACATTAACCATTTTGAATGTAACAAGCGGTTCCAAGATCAAGAGAATGGTTCTGTTGGTCACCCATGTGGCAACCAGCTCCATGTAAAATAAAACGGCTTTTGACTACTGATCTCTTCATCTTCTGTAAGTGTATATGATTTTAAAAAAAATCATGTTCATTTGTAAGTTTAAAAATTGTAATCAGAGAAAATATACTGAATGCCCCTTTAAATATTTGTATGTAAAACTTACCATTCAACGAGAACTCCTTTTAAGACATTAACCATTTTGGACGGGATGGGTTAACACTTCTGGTTCTTCGGTTAAAGCCTAAGTATCTACAAAAGGCAAAATTGTTCTGAACATTAGAAATAATAACAACAAGTTAGCAGGTTACCGTGAATGTTTGCAATCGTTTCACATACTGTACGTATCCCCAAACATATGTACGCAAATCCTATAAAGCTAGAAATCAGCAGTTTCACGAAAATGAAAATAAATCACTTACATGATTTTTATTGTGTTTATCTGTCAATTTGTTTTAATCCAAGTGTCCACCACCTACCTACTAACAATGGTCTTCCTCTACTAACTGACTAAAGTTTGATCTGTGCGCTCTACTGCACTCTGCTGGCCTGAAGCGCACTGTTGCTCTGAAAAGAAAAAGCTGCAGTATAGTAAAAGTACACGATTTAAATGGAATATAAAGTTAGGATACACATCTTTATTAAGTGTGATAAAGATTTGGCAATAATTGTGTCTTGTACATACTCAGCATTAATATAAAAGTAGAATGGCCCTATGCAAGTACTACAATTAATCCATTAGTACAAAAATAGTGGCAAATTACAGCCGACATCAGTACCAATCTGTGTGTCTGAGGTAGGGATACAAAGAAGGCTGGTGAGTTAAGAAAAAAGGCTAGTTTTCAGTTTCTTCAAAGAAAAATAAATTATGTAAATAAAACCAACTTTCTATAAATGATTGACATTTTAAATATAATAAACTTGATACTGGGCATTAAAAGTTAAACTCAGAGGTTTAAACAAAAAGCATATTCATATTGTCAAGAATTAAAAAACATGAAAAGAAAAATCCAGATGCAATTTTAGAACTTTCTTTCATTCATAGTTAACACTATCCTTTAGAATGTAATGGTTGAATCCTCAAGAGGCAATGAAATGGCAAGAGACCGGTTTTGGAGTGTGAACTTTAGGGTTCACTAAATTCTCTGTCCTCTAAGAGCATCTTGAATAAACTGTAAAGTACGTTTATAGAGAAATGAGTCCTTTTTTTCTGGCTTGCAGATGTTGAGGTGATCAACGTCCACCTGGATGAGGTCCCCAATACACAGATCTGAAAGAGAAAAAGGAGAATTTATTTTTTCCGATACCAGGTACCCAAAATTGCCCATTTTTATGTAAGAACGATACATCATGCTGCTTGTTGTTCAATTATTCTGACCTACCTGCTGACTGAGATGGAACTACCAATATTTTGAGCATCGGTCCAATGGAGGTTGGCAGAGTTTCTGCAAAGCTAAGGACCTTGAACTCTTGTTCCTTTGTAATGTTCAGGAAATTTTCATTCAAGTCCCGTAACGCTGGAGAGTCTGAAACAGATGAACAGAAAAATGATGTGTAAATGAGATTGAGGATCAATCTTAATCTTATCAGGAGAAATTAATATATTAATATTTAGGGGGAAAAAGAAATCTCATTATACCTCTACATAGTTCTTTTACTTCAATGGAGGGAAAAAGGAGATATCGGACATTTACAGAATACCCTGCCATAAACGTGCCGTGATGAGGAACGCTGTAGAACAGAATTCCCTTCGTGTTCTTGATCAGCGGACTGAGATCAGGATCTTTAGAGGCATCTAAGAGCATCTTTTTCACAAGCAAACCTGTGACACAAGTTATGATTAAGAGTTACTCTAACAGTCTTCAAATTACTTGGCTTTTTTAGCTACAAACAGGGCTGCACAATTTATTAAAAAACTGAAATCACAAAATGGCCTTGTGAGATAATTAAACCTCTAAAATGAATATTAAACTCCCTGTTGAAAATGTAATTTTAGTTCTGTTATATATAAGCATTCACAATATAAATTGTAATATGTTTATCAGTTCAATAGCAATTGCAATATGATTAGTAAGAAACTACTGTATTGCAAATAATTCAGACAGGTACATAAATATGACGTAGGACGATTTAGAAAATTACTCTCATAGTTGGGTGCTGGTTATTCTAAGACCCACCATTGGACTAACCTCCCATACTGTGGGCTACCCAGACCACAGGCCTTTCCCCTACACCTGCATCCTTCAATTTCCTCAGCAGTTCCTGACTCCTGTAGGCCAAGGACTTCCTGCATAGCACAAAAAGCAAAGAAAAACATGGATATCAGGTATGCTACATTGTGTTAATCAGATAATTTAGGAATGCACATCACTGAAAATGGACTGTATACCTTTGGTTTTCAGCAGGACATTTTGCCTTCCAATCACTTAAATGGGTGTCATACTCAACCGACAGGATTCTGAGGTTTGGACAGTCTGCAGCCAACCACGACTGTGGGGGGGGGGAGAAAAAGTAGACTTTAGACTTCGCTCAGACTTTCAGAATAGCTCTGAGGCCCTGTAATGCCATTGTATTGCAAATAATATTTGGGGTAACTGTGAATTTACTCATAAGCTTTGAAAAATATAAATAAAAATCTGACCTTGGGCCAGCATTCAGTGTAGTCCTCTGGAACCCCTTCCACCTTGTCATCATCCGTCATGTCAAGATCCTTTTGACGCCATGTTTTAAAAGCTGCTCCCAAGAGGCCGTGCACGAAGAGAACATCAGCTTTGATTGGCTGGCTGAATATAAAGAATGGAAAACATGGATTAATCCTCACTAAACAAAAGACATTTTCAGACATATTTGGCAAAGATACATTAAATTGATCATTGACATTTATAATGTCTTTAACAGATTTCTATTTCAAATAAATGCTGTTCTTTTAAACTTTCTATTCATCAAAGAATCTAAAGTAAAAATGTACCACGGTTTCCTCAAAAATATTAAGCAGCCCAATTATTTTGAACACTGATAATAAGATGTTTCTGGAACAGCAAATCAGCGTATCAGAATGATTTCTTAAGGATCATGTGACACTGAAGACTGGAGTAATGGCTGCTGAAAATTCTGCTTTGCCATCACAGGAATAAATTACATTTGAAAATATATATTACAAAAAAAAACCTTTTATTTGAAATATTTCAGAAAATTACGGTTTTACTGCAGACTTGGTGAGCATAAGAGGAAGTTCAAATAAGCATGCATACTTTGTGCGGCATTGTGGGTGCAATATGTAAACACCATCCTGGTACTTCTGTCGTACAGCTTCTCTGTCCAAATTGGCTAAAGCACGGGCAGCATGAGATGCCTGCATGATGTATGGTGACTGGATCATCTCAGCCAGGACAGACACCCAACCTAAAGGTCAACCACAAAAGAGAATAAAGAACTACTCTTTTTCAACACAAAATCTAATTCATGAATCAGTTATTCTAAAGTACAAAGCTAACCTGACTGTACTATGGCTGTGTGCAAGCTCTCATTCAGGGCGAGATTTCCAATAATTCGCACAATGTTGCGCTGAATTTTTGGAGAGTCTCTGCGAAGCTGGTAGACTCTTTGCAAGAGCTGCAGTCCTCCATTAGCAACAATGTGATCACAATGACTGTGGACCTGTGAACAAAGAACACTCAAATGCTTTGAATGGATTTGTTTATTACCAACAATGAACAAATTCTTGATTAAAACTGATCAACTGAAGGTACACATCAAGAATATCAACAAAACCTCACTCAACACACCCAAGCATCCTGTCTTCTTTGATCATTGCTTACTTCCTTGCTACACAAATACATGTAACTTTGCAGAGTTTGTAAACCTTCACCTTTGAGTGCTGCACCAGGGCCTGCAGGCAGAACGTCTCCACCTTCTGAGAGGGGGTGGAAGTCAGACTTTGGGCATAGGGCAACCCATTTCCTCCAAAACACCAAAGCCCTCCCTATAATCACAGACCAAAATGCACAGCTTAACACAGTGGCACTTTTATATGGATATAAATGTGATTACATGAAGTACAATAGTGCCCATACACTTTTTCAGCATTCTTGATTTCAAAAGCGTTTTCCCCATAGGGATTTTAAAAATGGCATTTTACATTACAAACTTTGATTTGAAGCAAAACAGTATTCGAAAGAATAATTTCTGAAGGATATATATAATACACACACACACACACACAAATATTTAGGTAGTTTGAGAGCGTAGGGATTATTTTACATTATTTGTTATTCAGAATCAGTGATGTTATTTGCAGTGTATCATAGGAGTGGGTGGGCACTAAAGTGTTCTTTGGCATGATTTGTTTGTTTTGATTTTCTAATTGGTGGAGATTTCTGTGCAGAATCATGGGTAACGCAATTTTTCACCAGGAATTCTGTGCTGAATGATTATTTAAAATAAATAAGTTGGGCCGATGACCTCAACAGAAGCATATTCCATTGATTAACAAACTTGTAGCTCATAATAGGTATTTATTTTTTTAAAGTTTTTTCAGTTATTGTTAAACAAACTATGAAGAAAAAGAAAATTATTTTTATTTGTGGAACTCAACTTTTGCACTCTATAGCTTTAGTGTGTGTATGTCTCACCCGTTGAGAGGCTAGTGATTGGCTGCTCTCTCTTAGTGCCAGAGAGGTGAAGTACTGCACACACTGATCCACCTCCGACTGGGGCAGAGATGCCAGTAACTGCCTAAGCCCATCTTCTATTGATATATCCTTTACACACACAAAACATTAGCACAAGTAACTGACATTACACAGCAATTCAATTTGGCTATTGTCTGAACAATAACTACCCACATCTTCAGTGTGCGGCAGTGGAGGAGGAGGGAGAAAGAAGCGCAGGTCCACGTTAGGTATGCGGGCGAGAGCCACAGCTGTGCGCTGATCTATCACTTGTGCTGCAGTCTGGTACTGGTAATCTGTGATGGACAGGACAAAAGACCATTCAGAGCTCACAGAGTTATAGTGATGTGCTTATTCTCTGGTGGGCAAAGGGGTCTGTGCAATAGAAATAGGTTTTGCTGAGCAAGAACAACATGAGTTTTCAGTAAAGTCAGTAAATCTTGACATTTTATAATAATGAGGAAAGTTTGAATAAGACTGAGAAATATAACTACAACTGTTTTCTATATTTTTTTTAAATAACTGAATTTTCAGCAGCTATTACTCCATTTGAAAACAGTTGTGCTGCTTAATATTTTTGTGGAAATCATATTTTTCAGGATTCAGAATTTATTTGAAGTATAAACCTTTTGTAACATTATAACGGTCTTCACAGTCACTTTTGATCAATTTAATCCATGCTTCCTAAATAAAGGTATTAATTTCTAAAAAAATAAACTGACCCCAAACTTTTCAACAGTAGTGTATATTATAAACTACTCTTCAGCTTCAAACCTGGTGCCAAGAAAAATAGATTCCACATTATGCATAAGAAGAACAGACAGTAAGATACCTGCCCTATTTAAAACAGAACAACATTCCATGTCAGTTCCTCTTTGTGCAGCTACAGGTGACATCTAGGTCAAAAATACTGTCAAGTTATGCAATAAACCATAATGTCCCCAAGTGTTTTTTTAAGCATGTCCTTTATTAACCAGGAAATTAACGTTCTTAGAATTGACAAGACAGTTGACCCTGAGAGGTCAGCTAAATATCTACAGCGGATCTAAAATATGAATAGTTAATTATAACTAGTTATGGTTAGTTATTCATATTTCACATGAGCTGATTCGTTACAGATGAAAATACTGTCATTATTTATGTTTCACACCTGTGTGATATTTTCCAAAATATCTTCTTTTGTGAAAGTGATGGTGACATGAGGTGGTTAAATAATGACAGAATTTAATTTTTGGGTGAGCTATATTCCTTTTATGGTTAGTGAATGCAGCTTTCTATGAAGATGCAGGAATTTTGATCAGTTAATAAATGCAGATGCAAAAAGCTATTGCAAAATATATTGTTTCACTTTATTTTTAGGAGTACAATTGCATTGAGAAATATTTACAATGATTCCAGAAGACTAGAGTTCACAGAAAACAAACCAATAAATACACATTCTACTGAGTTTGGTGCTAAATTATTTTAAATGAGTTTTTTCAATAACTGTTTGTCTAGGAATTTGCAACAGAGATCAGTAATGCTCTCAGATCTGTCATGCTTTTTACGACCTTCAATATCTCTTACTTTCTCTTTATCACGTTTTCTCATCTTTCTCTCTCACTCTACACAAACATATTATCTCCTTGCAAAAATATAGGTCTTTTGTCCTTATACTAAATCAATAAAGCAGACCCGTAGAAACCAAAAAAATCATCTCACTCTCTCTTTCACACATTCTCTGATATAAGTATTTCAGATTGACCTTGCACACACTCTTAAAAATAAACAGTCCAAAAATAAGTTTTTGCAGTGATGCCATAGAATAATTATTTTTGGTTCCCTAAAGAACCTTTCATGGAACAGTTTTTAAAAGAACCATTTTTTTTTTTAGTGAAAAGACCATTTAAATAATCAAAAAAAACTTTTTTCCACTATAACGTTATGTTCAATGGAAAGTTCCATGGATATGGTTCCTTATGAACCATAGATGCTAATAAAGAACCTTTATTTTTAAGAGAGTACAAACAAACAGAAATATGTACATATACACACATTGAAAAACTGGACATGTCAGTTTAAGTTGTAAGACATCCATACTGCTTTCAGCAGTCCAATTTTCTAGTCCAAGTCTATTACATTTATCTTCCCCCATCACTGTAGCATCTCCCCTTCCTTCACGTGGTCGTCTATTGATAGGCTCGTATGATGCTCTCATAGGCAGGTGGTGGAGTCTGGCCAGCATGAAAGGCCCTTAGATTGCTATTGCCCCAGAAGGAATCTGGTCTGGTTCTGGCCCGGGGTGGAGTGACCATGGAATTGACAGTGCTGGTGGATCCGGCCTTCCCAGGGCTGGTAGTGAGAGTGGGGGTCCGTGGCAGGCTGCCCTGGGCACCCCCTTCTGCCTCACGAGCAATCTGGCTACACTGGAGAAGAGGATGAAAAGTAGAGGCCCGGAAGCTGGACTTGCGTCCTGGCGAGTCACCATAGTCTATCGGTGAGGATGAGGTTTGCCGATGGAAGGAGAAGGCAGCGCTGGCCAGACTGTTATTGCTGCATCGGTCATAGCCACTGCTGTGTCGACTGTAGCCTGGCCGAGAGCGTGGCGAGGATGAACGGGTGGTGGAGTGGGATTGGTGGATGGGTACACGTGTGATGGTGGCTGATGCCCGTCGACGAGACATCCAGGTCAAGATCATGTAGACCAGAGCTCCCAGCAGAAGACCAACAACCATTGAAAGACAGAAAGCCAGAATCACATCCCCTGGAGAAAGGAAAGAAATAAAATTGGTAGAAATATGTTTTTAAGCAAGCACTCTGTGGCCACAGAGTTGCTTATAATAGCTAAGTGGACTAGGTAACACTTCCAATTATAAACAAAACATGAAGGCTCTGTCTCTGGTGGTTTAGTTAAAATTGCTGAACAAAAAGAGTCTTGTAATCGTCACTGTAATATTACTTTGGTCAAAAACTGTAAAAATGCTACCTATCAGATTGTGCTACCAGCGTCTTATTCATGTGGTTTGAGGCTTTTTTTTAAGGTCCATACCTACCCCTACCCGTCCATACCTACCCTTACCCAAACAATGCAAATATATTTTTGGTAGCACAATCTGAGAAGTAGCATGTTTCGTTGGTATACCGGGGCCAGGAGAGGGAGAAACATCCTCATCAGGTGTAACGTTTGGCCTTGTGTCCGACTGTCCATCAAGCCAAGTTTTTTTACTAAAGAATTTAAGCAGGGAGCTCTGCAACATATTGCTAGCTTGCAAGGTTTTTAGTCAAAGATTCTCTATTGTTTAGAATGTGCGGCAAACGTCTCCTTCCGGTCACACGTTACAGTTAGCGGCTGTTTGCGGATAGTTTGGCAGTCCGAATGTCGGCAGATTATTTTTTTTTAAAGAAAATCATTTAAAATTTATACTACATTTTAAATGAACAAATATTGTAAGTAAACAACAATAGACCAAGTTAAAAATTTTTTAACGCATTTATTTTTGCACAATTGCATTTTTAAACGCAAAAACGCGTTTTTTGTAAACGACACCAAAGTTCCTTCTATTCTATATTCTTTGACGACACCTAATAAGTGTGTAAGCGTTGGCGAACATTAATTTTAGGAAGTAACCATAGCAACAGTAGCAGCAGGAACGCCATGAAGATTAGTGATGGTACATGGACAAAACCTAAATACTGTCGTTGTTTGTCACTTTATTCTGCAGTTTCAGGCAGTTCACAAAAACATCACGTAAACATTTAGTGTTGTATCAAAATTTTTAAGATGCTTGACGCTGTTTGGCGAACTGCGCTAGGGGCGCCATACAGTTTGCGTTGAGGGAGACGGACTTAGAAAATTACTGACAGAAATGACTTTAACCAGTCGACCAGTCTCTAAGAATAATAATTAGCTTCTATTTTCTTTTCATCGAACGTGCTGTTAAACGCCTGGTTCCCTGTAATCCCTGAACAAGATGTCTATATTTTTCAGAAGGCTAATAATGAAGTGTTGACGGCCTTCTACTCCCATCTCTGCAGGATCATTAGAGAGAGACACTATCAGGAGATCGAAGGTCAGTGAGGAGCGCCTATCCTGACAAATCAAAGTGGGTGGGCCCAAATTCCACAATAGAAGGCACACCCAATGTTCTCTTATCCTTTACGGTTAAAATGAATTAAATAGTTTGCATTTTAGGAAGCTTCCTGTTATGGCATTCCATTGTCTACAGAAATACCAGTTTCATTAGCACACAGGGCTTCTGTCTGGCACAGGCCATTTAAGGTCCTTTGAATCTAACAATAGTTTGAGTGAGAATTTTGTCTTTAAATTTGAATTCTTCAATTAAAATTTGTTTGAAAAAGAGCCAATGTTGTTTTAGTAATATATTTGATTGACAAATTGTAGCAATTTTAAACCACAGCACACAACTATTCTACATATCATTTATGTATTGTTTTTAGTATTACAAAATATGACATCAAAACTCTTTAGAGACTTGTGTGTAAAATAATGTGGGTGTTTATATGCAATTTTCTCCCTGAGTGAAAGGAATCACAGTCCAGAGTGAAAGATCATCTGGAAATGACATTTGGAAAAACCAAATGGAAAAAACTGCACACTGGCTGTGTTGTTTTTTTATGGACCACTTTTGCCAATATATTTTGCCGCTAGTTACTACTGTCTGCATTTCTGTTGAGAAATAAGTTCTCTTAAAAGACTCGACACAGCATTTTCTACACTTTCCAAATATTTTTTAGAAGTACAACGTTGACATTGTAATATTGTAAGTTAATTTGTGTGTATGCAAGAGATAACTCTTTATAAAGTGTGTAAAGATGGTAGAATATCTTACTCAATCCGAAGGACTCCAGTATTTCCACAATAGGATGAGTGCTGTTATCCGCCATAGCTCCCTATAGAGATACAGGGGAGACGAGAGAGGACACAGTCTCTCCCCTCCAAATCTTTCGTCCACTCACTCTTCCTTTTAACTTTTTCTTATTTCTCTCTCTGTGTCTACCCAACTCCCCAATTCCAGGGACCCTCCTCTCTCACTTTTTCTCTGTCTGTGTCTCTTTTTCAGTCCCAGACTGCTCAGCACTGTGGCACACAGGATCCTCTCCAAGGCCGGGGTCGCTACTCTGTTGTTTGTGGAAAAGCAAAGTCTTCACTTCACATTTCCTGCCTTTCCTGTGTAAAATTAGCAGCAGACTGGCCTTATCTACGCAGACCAGGGTTCCTGTGGGATGGAGAGGAAAGGGAGGAGGGTACAGAGAGAAGGAGAGTCAAGGTGTGTGTGAAATAATTTTCTCCTGTCATTTGCCCCCTTTCCCCTGGCCAAAATTCATCATATTTTACTTTACTTTATTTCCCTTTCTCTTCCAGACACTTGGCATAAACAGTGAGGAGGGCTATTCTGTGACCCCACTGATGGCATTTTGCCATGAGGCAAAGAGCTACACAATTCATTTTATCCTCTGATCAAAAATACAGTACAATTGTGAAATATAATTCCTATTGTACTTTTAAATTCTTACATTAAAATAGTTTTTTCCATTTTAATATATTTTAACATTTTATTTATTTCTGTGATGGCAAAGCGGAATTTTTAGTTTCACATGACATTTTCAGTGTCACATGATCCTTCAAAAATCATTCTAATATGCTGATTTGGTGCTCAAGAAACATTTTTTTTAAATTATCAATAATGAAAACATTTGTTTTGCTTAATATTTTGATGGAAATCATGATACATTTTTTTCAGGATTCTTTGCAAAAGAACAGCATTTATTTGAAAATTAGAAATCTTTTGTAACATTATGAATGTCTTTACTGTCAATTTTGATCAATTTAATGTGTGCTTGCTAAATAGAAGTATCAATTTCTTTTAAAAAATGTACTGGCCCCAAACTTTTAACTACTGTAGTGTATTGATTATAATATAATATGCAATGCAATATTAAAATAGCATTTTTATTTATTTTTAATATGGCTGTCCAAAACATTAGAGTAGAGGGACATGAACACATTCCCATGTCTTCATTTTTGTGATATTTTTTCCACGTATAACCACTGTGTAAATCAACATAGCCATGGCAACTGACAAAATCAAATAAAAAGCTTCCAGAATTCTTTCAGGATTCCAGCACAGGATAAAACCAAGTCCAAACTGATGAAACCCTAGCATTTTTCTATGTATTTCATAACAAAAGATTTCATAACACAATTTCCCAGATTTTTGTGCTTTTACTGCTCAACGTTGTCTGCTCTAGTCGTGCTGGTCATCACAATGCTTCAGATTTTCCATGTAGAGTGCCAGCTCTGTGCTGGGTTATCCTGACCAGGCTAGCTTTTGCAAAAACAGAATCCTGATAAAATCCTGCAAAGAAAGCAGGATTTTGCCCCGAACCAGACCACTTTCACCTCTGTGAGAACTGTGTTCTTTCCCTTCATAGTGTTCATTAAGGGTATCGGGGGGGTTAATGATTAAGAACAGTAGATAGCACGGGGTTTTAGGACAGAGCCGCTGGTCTGGGAAGAGCGGGACAGGCCCCATACTGACATTTCCTCTCATTGTTGCTTTGTGCTGTGGACTGCAGATATCAGCTGTTGCCATACACAGATCTGAAGTATACATTACACTTCTTTTTCTAGCCTATTGTATATTTTTCATTAAAAAGCCCCCAAGAACATGCAAGTTCATGTTTGGGAACTCTTGACCAATCATTAATGCAAAAGATTTTGTTTGTTTGTTTGTTTGTTTGTTTGTTTATGGATGATTTATTTAATTATTAATTTATTTATGTTATTTATTTATTGCCATTGAAGACATTAATTATATAACTTGAAATCTCTCTTCAAAAATAACATGTATAAATAAAATGTAGTATTTATAAATAAAATACATTAAAATAAAATATATTTTTTGTAAAAATATTTTTTTCCATGTAGTTCAATATATATTTTTGCACATTGTATAATATATTTAAAAAAATTTTTACAACTTTTTTCTTCTTGTATTGTGTATTCTGTGATTTATGGCTGCTGTAACTCCTCTGTCCTATCCTATCCTATCCTATCCTATCCTATCCGTCTTCTCTTGATGAACAGCAGATGGCTCTGTTACTCTTTAGAGAACATGTCGCAGCATAAAAGCATTCCAGGCTGAATTCTGATTTGTATCTGATTTGCATTTCAAATAATACCCTGGACATCACAATTCTTGATCTTATTTGCTAATTGGTTTGTTTGTTTGCTTGTCAGCATGAAACCCTCTCTTTCTTTCTTATCTATTTCCAGGAAAACATTTAGCAAAATGTTGATGTGCGATGATGAACAGTTTGTCGCCTAATGGGCTCTTCAGAATGATGGAGGATACAGAGGCTTCATGCTGGCTACTTGGAGAAGGTGAGTGAACGAGAATGACATAAGATCCTCTGCGCATAAGGACTTGTGCCAATAACTTCACACTGTGCTCTCTCCCTCACATTCATCTGCAGTGACTGTGTAGAGGTCATTGCTAAGCATTGCTGTTTGAAAACCAGCAGACTCAGCAGAGTGGTCTCTGAATCCCGAGCTTAACGCTCCAGTCAGGCATTTCACTTTGCTTTTTTCATATAACATGCATGTGTGTGATTGAACCGGTAATGGAAGTGAAAAGCATAACAGTGTGTCTCTGGTATGGGAGTTGTTTCCGCCCCTCTCGTATTTCACTTAATGGAATCCCATGCTTGAGATATGCCATATTCCAATATCTTTTGCATTTTCCATGAGCGGAAGCTCAGACGTGTAACACATTTTAATTGAATCACTTAGTGTAATGTTGTCTGGCTTTGCTAAAGTAACACACTCACACACAGCAGGACTCGATTTGAGTCTCACTATTGGACTGCACTTGAGATCTGCACTCTGATTGGACACCAGGTGGCAGTGAAAACTTATGCTGATCCCTACAGTAGAGTGTGAGAGGCAGAAAGAGAGAGAGAGTGCAAAGGGAAGAGGCTGCTTCCTGCAGAAGCCACAGAACTTCAAGGGAAGGAAAGAAAACGTATGTTTGCATGGCATGCACTGATTGAAAATAATTACGCTTTTCATGTAGACTTCAGCTGATCCTGGATCACTGGAGAATTCTCGGGTGGAGCCGCATCCACTGACCTGCATCAGCACCACTGACTTCGAATCAGTGGAATGGCATCTGCTCAGCGCTATGGCCGTTCAGACAGGGAGATTGCCAATGAGATGCAGAGGCTGCAGGGTAGGTGCTTACGCATGCTTTCTCTTAAAGGTGACCTCGCCACTGTGTAGGATGACACAGCATTTACATACTCAAGATGTCATTTTCTTTAAAGGCTGAAATGATTTCTGAATGGATTCTAACTTGGATTGTGATGTCTTGTTGCATTTTTTGTTTGATAACTGCACCTATGAATCGATTTGAGATGATTCCTCTACTGTTATTCATCTGCCTGGATTCAGTACGTCTCTCTGCAGCTGTGTGTTGTGAGACGTCTGATGCTATTGCCAGAATTGTCACAGCCACATGCAAAGTTTATGCTGCTTGGTTTCCAATTGATGCTTTGCGGTGTTTATGACGTCTCCTGTTGCAAAGTCATCCTTGGGGAAACTTTCTGTCCTGGCACTTGAGGAGAGTTTGTTTGTGTTTATGTGGATACACTTTCAATCAGATGCTCTTTAGATTTAGCACTGAAAGCTGGTGCATTAGAGCGTCTTTGATCAGTTTCTTATTGACCTGGATTGTAGTACTTTTGTGCCCTTTGTGTGGACCACTTTTAAGATTGAATCAGAGGCAGAGAGAGAGAGAGAGAGAGAGTGAATGAAAGAAGAAATGAGATTAGGATGAAGAATTGCCCAGAGAGAGACTGCAGGAATAAAGAAAGAGAGGGTTTAGGAGTAGAAGAGCTGACTGTGGTGGTGTGTAGTTAATTCTTCAATAAACAAGTAAATACAAGTGATTATGAAATGCTCTTTCATACCATTTCATAGTGTTCTAAGTAATGGTTTAACTAAAAAAAATTCCAAATATAATCACTTCCTTACTTTCATGTTGTTCCAGATCTGTACAATTTAATTTGTTTCTGTGGAACACACATAGAGAGATTTTTTTTCTTGCAATAATGATAAATAGGGACAGAAGATTTCAATATTCAAAAGTACTATAAAAGTATCATAAAAGTGATCCAAATGACTCATGCACAATATTTTGTCTGAAGACATTAGACCACTTTGCGTGAGTAGTAAATAGAAATGTATTTTGTTGTTTACATTCAGACAAACAAGCATTTGCCTCAACCCTCCTTTGTTGCTTGATATTCGATTCATAAACAAATAGTTAATTTGAGTCGGATCTTTTCAGTGAATCATTTGATTTGGTTCACAAAACTGATCTGGATGATTCATTCAGACTAAATCTATAGTTCAGTCTTTTTTATGTACTATTATAATATTTATTAATACTTTGAATCAGTTTACATTTTAATTTTAGTTAAAATTTTAGCAATTTTGTTATTTTCTGTTTAGCTTTAATTCATTTTTATTTCCGTTTTAGTTTTAGTAATTTTAGTACTTTATTTAGCTTCATTTTATTTCACTTAATTTAGATAGTTGCCTATAGGCAACATTTCTATTTTTATTTTTGTCTTTTATGTTTAAGTTAATATTAAGTAATTTAATTTAAAGTAATATTCATATACTTTATTATTTTTTTCAGTTAACAAAAATGACTTTTAGTAGTTTTAGTTAACAGCAGAGTTAACTCACTGATTCAGTGATCTGGTTGTAGCGTTTTTCAAATTAACAGCTCAAAAGATTTTAGTTTTTTTTTGTTCCACAGAAGAAAATGTATATGAGGAAATTGAGTGACTTTATGGAGGAAATGATGAGGAAATGTTTTAGTTAACAGCAGAGTTAACTCACTGATTCAGTGATCTGGTTGTAGCGTTTTTCAAATTAACAGCTCAAAAGATTTTAGTTTTTTTTTTGTTCCACAGAAGAAAATGTATATGAGGAAATTGAGTGACTTTATGGAGGAAATGATGAGGAAATTATGACTTCTGAATTTAAATTTTAGGTGAACTGTCCCTTTAAGAACTTTCTGTTCCAGAGATGCAGGGCTCTGAGAGATAAACTACCGTATTATATATAATTGTTTTGACCACTTATTATTACTACATAATATGGTGGTCTTCACTTTCATATTCAATGAAAAAAGACTGATAAATTGTTGTACCCACTATCATTCTGACTATGATCATGATGTTCGTCTGCAGTTTAAACTGTTGCACAGGCACACACTATACTGTGGGTTCTGTAGGTAACATGTTGGAGCTTTGGTCGCCCTAGAAACCAGAAGTAGAGCAGTGTGTTGAGTGTCAGGCTAGATTGATTCTTGAAGGGGGAATGAATCATGTGATGCTAACTGTGTTATTCAGTATGCCATTACTTTCTTACGCCTCATTGGTTGCAAAATTAAGGCAGAGCAGGAAACACAGCCCTAAAGACATGCTTATGTGTATGTGTTCATGCCTAATATGAAACAGCAGTGGTAAAGCTGTCACATCAATATTCGGCTTTAAGAAGAAAAAAAAGGTCACATCTTTAAAGTAGCTGTATTCTGTATTTTAGAGAATAATCAATCATATAGCTATCATATTTGAATACTGCAGGCTCTATAGTAAGACATCAGCTACTTTGGGTAAGACAAAAACACTGTCAGTCAGGGAAAAAGTGAACAAAAAGTGAGCTGTGTGAAGATTAGGTAGTCATAGAAGAGAAAGCCCTGTTTGTTTGAATGAATATGAAGATTCTTTTTTTTTTGTCAAACTGGAATCAAATCTAATGTATACATAATTGTCTTGCATCTTTGTGCATAAATGTAACATTCAACATTAATTTTGCACTCAAGTTGAGTTTTCTCTCTCCTCCTGAGTGAGCAGATTAGAGTTGCTAATCAGACCAATTTGATCCCCTGCTTTGATCAGATTAGATTACCATTTCTGTGTGTACAAGTGTGACAGTAAGAGCTTCCCTTTCTGCCTTAACAAAGAGCTCATCAGCAGCAATATTCATTGGGATCAAACATTTTAAAGCATCATTTAAATTTCTTGTTTTATTTCTGAAAACAGAGAAGGAAAGTCTTGCTAATGAGCACCTGTTTTCGTAATAGGAGAGCATCCAGGCACTGAACGCTTGCACACATAACATTCAACATTAATTTTGCACTCAAGTTGAGTTTTCTCTCTCCTCCTGAGTGAGCAGATTAGAGTTGCTAATCAGACCAATTTGATCCCCTGCTTTGATCAGATTAGATTACCATTTCTGTGTGTACAAGTGTGACAGTAAGAGCTTCCCTTTCTGCCTTAACAAAGAGCTCATCAGCAGCAATATTCATTGGGATCAAACATTTTAAAGCATCATTTAAATTTCTTGTTTTATTTCTGAAAACAGAGAAGGAAAGTCTTGCTAATGAGCACCTGTTTTCGTAATAGGAGAGCATCCAGGCACTGAACGCTTGCACACAGGCCACATTAGATATCCTTGAGATCTAATCATGGCATGTCATGAGTTTACTTGGATGAGGGTGTACTGACAAAGAATACAGGCAATAAAACTGATTATTTAATTTATTTAACTCTGCCACAAATTAACAGACATAACATAATATAAAAAATAGAATAATATAGTAAAACACATATATATGTGTGTGTGTATATATATATATATATATATATAAAATGATATTACTTATTTATATTTAAAATAAAATACTATAATTATATAATTAAATATTATTATATAAATTATTTGTGAATTCAGGTAGTTTATATAAATTACTGTAATTTATTTTCTATGATGTATTGTAAAGCATTTAGACATTTGCATGTACTTATATTCAAATGAGCCCATACAGTATGTAACAGTAACAGGCACATATAATGCCTATGCCTTGTTTCTTCCTTTGTCCTCTTTTTTTTTGTTACAGTACCTCACATCCAAACAGTGGCAGGTTGTTAAAATAACAGCAATTAGTGGCACCATATGGCAGAAAATGGCAAGTCTGCTTTGAAGCCCTCCCAGGCTAAAAATCTTTCCATATGCTGAGGAATTTTGCTATTTATTATCTCTCGTTATCCTGACAGAAACGCCTCTTCTCTGCATACATCTTATATTTCAATGTTTTTCAGTGGTCTTCCATGTAGGCGGTCATAAGATCACTTCTCCATCTACAGTCTGGTGGGCTGAAATGAGCCACACAAACATCTGGGGAATGGGGAATCTATCTATCTATCTATCTATCTATCTATCTATCTATCTATCTATCTATCTATCTATCTATCTATCTATCTATCTATCTGTCTATCTGTCTGTCTGTCTGTCTGTCTGTCTGTCTGTCTGTCTGTCTGTCTGTCTGTCTGTCAGCCTAATTGTTCTTTTATGTCTGTTGTTAAACTAATCAGGAAATTTAGTTCAAATAAATTTTGTATTTTGTATTAGTTCTTTATAAAGAAAGATCTCAAAGATCTGGTCAATCTTAGTCCCACAAAGCTAGTGTATGACTTCAGGAGACTTAGAAGATAGTTCAATCTAAAAAATAATTCAGTGGCAATGTAAATATCACAATAATAAATAATTACCTTAATAAAATCTCTGAATATCACTCGTGTTGGACATACCAAAATAAATGCCCAAAACCCAACAGTTCATGTCTGGAGTTGTCTGAAATTTGCATCTATTATATTAAGACTATATAAACTGCATGTTGCTTGGTGTTAAAAGCCATATTTGTGTTTCTTTCGCAGAGATAGTCTCTTTGTTAGTTATGTTAGAACGGTGGATTTTTAGGGTGAGTATATGACAATGTTAAGTGCACTTATAGGTGAACTACACTTCTAAAAGACTGCATTCTCCACATGCACAGAAAAAGACATAAAGAGGCACATGGAGGCCATCTCATGTGGTCCAGCTCTCTCTAAGTCTACTCACACCACTACTGGCACAGTGCCACAAAGAAATGGAGCAGGACAGAAAGAGAGAGAGAGAGAGAAACGGGTCATTTCTGGCATTCTGCCACAATGGCTGTGTAATGATGTGCCAGATATGGCTGAAATTTGCATCTATTATATTAAGACTATATAAACTGCATGTTGCTTGGTGTTAAAAGCAATATTTGTGTTTCTTTCGCAGAGATAGTCTCTTTGTTAGTTATGTTAGAACGGTGGATTTTTAGGGTGAGTATATGACAATGTTAAGTGCACTTATAGGTGAACTACACTTCTAAAAGCCTGCATTCTCCACATGCACAGAAAAAGACATAAAGAGGCACATGGAGGCCATCTCATGTGGTCCAGCTCTCTCTAAGTCTACTCACACCACTACTGGCACAGTGCCACAAAGAAATGGAGCAGGACAGAAAGAGAGAGAGAGAGAAACGGGTCATTTCTGGCATTCTGCCACAATGGCTGTGTAATGATGTGCCAGATATGGGAGAAACCAGCCCATTCTCTACTGACCAACACGAGCACAGACGGTCACCTTGAACGCCCCCACATGATTGTAAAGCGCTTTGGGTGTACAAAAATACACAAAAAAGTGCTATATAAATGCATCATTAATTAATTAATTAATTAATTAATTCATGTTCCTGGATCTACACTACATCTTTTGTTAATCCTGGATCAACATTACTGTCCAATAATATAGACCTAACCCAATCCCTACCCATAAACCTAACCCTACCCATAATTTATGCCTAAATCAGAGGGAAATGATGGGTGAATTACAAGGGTGTAGAAACATCTAACCCTGATTGTAAGCCTAAAATTTACATTTCTTGAAAACTTATCCCTCAACACACATACATAGAGGAATGAATCATTCGGGTAGTTTCATTTGTAAATGAAAACACAACATGCTGATTTATCTTATTTATCGTCACATACGGGCGTAAATACGGGGCTGGAATACACTACATGACTTTTGAAGTCTGAACACTGAAGACTGCAGTAATAACTGCTGAAAATGTGGCTTTGCCACAGTTGCCAGCACAGGAATGTATTATATTTTAAAAATATTAAAATAGAAAACCGTTATTTAAATTGTAATAATATTTTAGTGAGCATGAAAGACTTCCTTCAAAAACGTTAAAATGGATGTTACTGACCCCAATCTTTTGAATGGCAGTGGACTTGTGATTTCTGTTGTTTGCACATGTTCTAGTGTGGGGCATACACCACTTGTTTTAGGTTCAAGGGTGCTCATTGGTTATGGCCTTTTTGGGACGAGAGACTGATTGATTGACGGTGATGGTGATATGCATTGGCAATTGTGTGATCAATAAAGATATTAACTGATTAGATATGTTGTTAGATTGTGCTTAAATTCTCATTTAGCTAGAAACAGCCATGACACTTACAATGGCCCGCAGACAGCGGAAGAATCCTCATAATACATCACTGTCTTATCTTTCAGCTGCAGGTTGACCTTAGCTGCTTTATTCAGCCAGTATCACAACTGATCACTAAAAGCCAATGTGACACCTTGCCTCTAGCAAGCTGTGTCAAATATTGAAGGTCAGCTGGGCATCAGTTCACCTTCTGAAGTAGATTAAATCTACATTGTTGCCTGTGAGTACACCTTTGATCGCTGATCAAAGCGATATGTCTGATCGACAGAATGTGGGCTCTTTTGATAACCTGAGTATGCAAATCCTGAGCCATTATACTTAATCAGTGTATCTATATGATATTGTATTGAAGACCATGTACAATAAGACAGAATGATTTTCTATCTACCACATGATGTGGGTAGTATATGTGGGCATGGTTCAGAATTTCTCCAAGTGGATGAAAAGCTTAGACTGTCTGACCTACTTCTGCCCTGTTCCTGACCACAACATCATTTCATTACACAAGCCAATAGGAGATCTTTTAATGCTCTTCAGATAGCAAGATTGGCATCTGCTGAGAGCTAGTGGTCACTAAAGCACTGTATCACAGTCTTTCTTTCTTTCTTTCTGTTGATTTATTTTTTGTTTGTTTATTTATTTATTTGTATTTTTTTTATCTTTAT
Organism: Sinocyclocheilus grahami; assembly: GCF_001515645.1. NCBI lineage: Eukaryota > Metazoa > Chordata > Actinopteri > Cypriniformes > Cyprinidae > Sinocyclocheilus > Sinocyclocheilus grahami. The sequence continues at coordinate 515,155 of NW_015505735.1, forward strand.
TCATTTTATTTTATTTGTTGTATTAAATTTTTTTGTTTCATTGTTTTAAAAATAATTTTTATTTGTTTATTTAACAGTCAGGATAAAAGCACTTGACTTAACATAAAAATAAAATAAGCTAAAATCAATTGACTTAAGATATTCAAGTCTATATTAAAGTACATTTTAAAACAACCAAATAAATAAATACATATGACCCGTATAAAGTAAATTTGCTAAGCCTTGAAAAAGGGATTGACTTTTGAAGTGATTTTTCTTTATTTCACTGAATACGTCTAGAATCCAAAACTGATTTGCCTGTATAATCTATAAATCTAGAAAAATGTTTTATTTTCAGTTGTACAGTATTAAAATATATAATTCTTGTTTTCGGGGCATGTTTTCTTTTGGAGTGATGATGGTGTTTTTGCTCAATGCAGTACCCAGTGTTTAGTTCAGGACCATGGACAGAGACTAGTCGCGTCCACAGCAAAGCATTGCTAGCTGTGCTCATATGTAAATATGTACAATAAATATATACTCATATAAATATATATGAATCATTAAAAAGTCAAATCTTCTGTCAACAGAGAACATTAGCCACTAAAAATATATAAATAAATGTTGCAGACCACGTATATACTGACATCTTTACTGCAACTCTTGTCTCTTTGATATAACGCCCTCTTAATAAATACATAAAATAAATCCATGTATGCGTATACCTGTCAGAGAGAGATTTTCATTAAAGATTTTGCAGGACAGATTCCAGGCTTGAGAAGTGAAGATAACTGTAGACTGATAGCATATGACAGGAGCCATTTGATATTAATGACTTCCATCATTAAAAACCCTTTTGGGAGGAGATGAATAAAGAAGAAAATTATACCCATGATTAATGAAACTATCATAATTTTAATGATTATCATTTCCCCCCAGCTTTTCATTTTCTCTTATCTTTATTTTCAAAACCTGCAACAATGGAGTGGGGTTAGTTTTCGCTGTTCTATAAAATATTTCTTTCATTCATCTCAAGCCAAAATACAACCTGTATTTCATTCTAAAATATTAATTTCATATATACTACAAACCCAGCAATACAGCTTGTTTGTTTATAGCACAATTTGACATAAAAGGCCCCATTGCATCTCAATTATGCATCCAGCAGTGAAGGGCTGTTTGTTTTGTTAGACTGTTCTAGGAGCTTTGTATAGCCGCGGGGAGCGGTAAATCAGATCGAGCAGTGTTTTCGGGCAAAGTTAATCAGCTCAGGCCAGCGGCTTTTCCTAAACCCTAGAATCCAATACATTTAGTGGGAGGGGAAAGAGAGAATTCAGCTGATCTTAGGGAATATCAGTGCCGAGCACGTCCTGCCCGGTTCGGTCTTTAAAGAGTGTGCGTGCCGGCAGGCTATGTGACTCTCAACACATACACGCACACCACTCCCCCTTCCGTCATACACTCAGATCTGTGATGACATCACACATTCCCATACAAACGATTGGCTGGAGGCGCAAGGGGAATCGTTCCTGCAGAGAGAGTAAAGACAGAAGGATGTTGAGACCGGTGCTGCACACATGCACACATTCCCACTTCTTTCTATTACGTTGGAAGGACATGGATGGTTTTCCATTTTGATTACTTGCGTCGTATGGCGAGAAGGAAGTAGGGAACCTAAAGAAGAGGTACATGAAGGTCTTTCTCTGTATCGAAAAGCAGAATCAAAAGCTCCACAAGAGGAAGGTCAAGAGTAGTTGACCTCTGACCATCACAGGTGGATGTGCTCTTCGTGAACTTAGGATCACAAAGGCATTCTGGGAATGGATGTCAAGGGCAAGGTGGCAAGACGATGGGAGGATATAGCTGCCAAAAAGAAGTCTGGCACATCCCTCAACTTAGTGCAAGGGGTTTCTCGACACCTGCGTGGTAAGAGATTGACTTACTTGTACACAAATGCATCTGGTGTCAATGATGGACATGCGCTTCTAAGTGATTTGCACATGTTTATATGCAATACTTTGTCAGATTTGCATATTTGACTCCATATCTGACTGTTTTTTGTGTTTCTATGCAGTGAAAAAAATATATAAACAATTTTCACTTAGAAATGGCTAGAAAAATTTCACAATTAATTAGAGAAATAGCTAATAACACATTAAATTAAATGTGAACTTTTGAGATAGAAAGACTGAAATAGCATTTTCATGTAAAACATACTCCAATAATCTTTGTTTTATTTACAACTTTGAATTTTGTTTTTACAGTATGCATGTGTTAATGTTGTGTTGTTGAGTATTTTTGGCAATGAAACGGTCCGCTGTAGGGGAGCTCAGCAGGTTCTTGGATGTGCTGTGGATCATTTCTGACTGTGCAAGAGAGACAGTCAAGTGTTGATTAATCATGGTGGCTATTTTAGAAATGTAATTAGGAATTCAAAAAAAGACAGCTGGCTATTTTTATGTAGGTGCAATGGGGATGTTTTGTGGGTGTATATGTCAAATGCGCATATAGTGAGTTTGCATCTGTGTTTCCTACTCAAAGTCACCCTGTCCTTATGATGCTGGGCCAGGCACACACTCTCTCTCTCTCTCTCTCTCTCTCTCTCACACACACACACACACACACACACACACACACACTCATACACACTGTAGTACACACCAATGCAGCTGCAAATCTTTTATGTTGCCATCTATCATACTCCCCTTCTCATCAATATTTGATTGCTTTAGCTCTGAAACAGACTTGATCAAACTATTAATTCACAAAATACAAGATTTTTAGCACAAATAACAGTGGCAGATGTGGTCTGCATTATGCATGACTCATGAGCCTGGTCGCCTTTTTACACACACACACACACACACACAGGTTTGTTTTTGTGAAAAGTGGGGACATGCCATAGGCATAATGGTTTTTATACTGTACAGACCGTATATTCTATTGCCCTACACCAACCCTACCCCTAAACCTACCCCTTACAGGAAACTTTGTGCTGCTTCATATTTTCAATACACTCTATTCTGTGTGATTTATAAGCGTTTTGAAAAGTGGGGACATGGGGTAATGTCCTGAAAAGTCACCTTCTCCTTGTAATACCTATGTTATATCCATGTCATTATACAAGATTTTTAGCACAAATAACAGTGGCAGATGTGGTCTGCATTATGCATGACTCATGAGCCTGGTCGCCTTTTTACACACACACACACACACACACACACACACACACACAGTGTGTGACACAGTGACCGGCTTCAGTGTAATCCATCAGACAGTGCTTTTCATTAATGACGTTGGCTCTGCGTCAGTGTTCATCTGATATTACTGTTAGGAGAAAGGATATTACTGTCACCTTGCCGTTCAAAATCAGGGCTGGATCTTTTGAGATTTTATCCTGCTTTCATTTGCTTGCAGGATACAGTAGGAAATACTATTGAAAGTGGGCTTGTGAAAATTGGGTAAAAACTTTATAATATCTCCTCAGATAAATGGTTTATTCTGTTGTGTCTGTTCTTTAAAAAAAATACAAAACTAATTTCTGTGCTTTTTTTAAGTAAATGTTACAGCAACCCTCAAATTTAGTGTTTTCCTGTTTTGATAAGTGCCAATATGCATAACCAATATGCATAACCCATGATAAAAATCACTGGACTCTATTGCATTATGAATGTATTATTATTATTATTATTATTTATTCAATGGTCTAAAATGAGTTTTAACTTAAAAAATGTAAGCTAAAATTGATATTGACATTTTAAATCTTATATGTTGCTCACATGAGAATGAAAAAGTTATGTATATTAAGTGTATAAGTAAGTTTCTTATAGAGAAACACACCAAATGGTGTTAAGAACCCACAACTAAATATTTATAAAAGTGTAAATATAAGTCAAAAATGATAATCTGTGTATTTCTAAAGAAATTATACCTGTATTTTGGTCAAAATGTACAGTAGCTATCCAACATTTTTGATGGGTCATGTAGTGTCTCATGTTTTGTTTAAGATTTCAGATCAGTTTTATTACTCAGGATTCGGATGTGTTTTGTCTTTCCTTTAGATGAGCAGGAAGCTGTGCAGAAGCGAACTTTCACAAAATGGATCAACTCTCATCTAGCAAAGGTGAGCCGAGTCATGTGTGAGGTTTCTGAACCAACATACATCCATTCATGTGTGAGAGAAAAAAAGCACCTGAAGGTTGTTATAGCCACTTCTCTCCACAGTGCAGAATTAATCTGTCACAAGACCGGTGGCACCAGTCCAGGTCCTACATGAACATACACTTTAATCTCCTCTTTAAATTACTGTGCCTCATTTTAGCAGGGTACGGTCAGTCTGCTGACAGGATTTACCTATAGACAACTATGCAACAGTACAACATTATGTAATGAAAAAGATGCTGTGTCACAGTCTTGTGTAATATTACACTTACAGTAGAACTGCTTTTGGACTTAACAGAACAGAAATGTGAAGGTTGTAATTAGTGTAAACACTAATGTAACCCACCAAGAAAATGAGGGCTAAAATTATTATTATTATTATTTTGTCATCAGAATTTTGCCACAAGTGCTATTGATTGAGCTTAACTTGTATTGAACCTGAAATATTCCTTTAAATCATTTGAATTTCTATTATCACAATAGAGACATTATTAAAAGCTTACCCAATAACCGGTGCTTGTAAAAATTTGCATAAAAAAACAGGACACAAGCATTTGACCCCATGATATGCGTGTAATAATAGTTTGATGGCTTATTGATTTGTGTGTAAAGAGTGACTGGTCAAGCCATTTTTTTTAATTAGCCACCACTCCAGATAATTCCAGTGTGATCACCAAGACTTGACTTGGTTAATCTTCTGTGACGAGGAGCAGGAAATTCATTTGAAATATCAATCTGTGGGGAATGTGTCTTGACGTGGCATTTTGTATTAGGTTGCACATCAGTGCATATCAGTGCCTCTCCAGCGTTAAATGTTAACCACAGAAGATTTGATGTTCATACACTCTCTAGCTGTTATTTATTTATCTGTTTGCTCATTACCATCTGTCATGGATATATTGGGTCTGTTGGTTAGAGTTGTCAGTGAGATTCACAGCATCAGTGTGGATCAAGACGACAGTGTTATGAATTGGTTTATGCTCTGATTATTTCTCTGACAGGAGTCCTCAAGTTTAGTGTTTCCACTTCTCTTTAAACAGCTACTGCATGGATAGATGCTTTCTGAAGGATAAACACTGTGGATTCTGTAAAGGCATAGCTTACTTTAAATTATATCAACTTTGTTTAGCCTTTCTTTTTATGTTATAGAGTTATTTTAGTATTATTTGTTTAGTATTTACAGAAATGTTTTTTTATATATACACTACCGTTCAAAGTAAATCAGTTAATGGGGTTTACTGTAAACCCCATTTAAAGTAAAAAGGGGTCAGTAAATTGTTTTCTTTATTTAAAAAAATACTTTTATTCAGCAAGGCAAGGACGTGTAAAATTGATAAAAAAAAGTGACAGTAAAGTCTTATATTGTTACAAAAGGTTTCTATTTTGAATAAATGTTTTTTTTTTTACTTTTTATTCATCAAAGAATCCTGAAAAAAGTATCACAGGTTCCAAAAAAATATTAAGCAGCAAAAACTGTTTCTAACTGATAATAAATCAGCATATTAGAATGATTTCTGAAGGATCATGTGACACTGAAGACTGGAGTAAAGATGCTGAAAATTCAGCTTTGATCACAGCAATAAATTATATTTTAAAGTATATTAAAATAGAACACTGTTATTTTAAATTGTAATAATATTTCACAAGATTACAGTTTTTTCTGTATTTTTTATCAAATAAATCCAGCCTTGATGAGCATAAGAGACTTCTTTAAAAAGTAATACAAATCTTAGTGATCCCAAACTTTTGACCGGTAGTGTATATATATAAAACAAAAACTAATAAAATGGCAAAAGCTAATTTTTTAGAAATACTATAATAGTAAACAAATAATTATATCATATATTTTATTTAGCAGTAATTTATTTTTATTTCATTTTTTTTTAGCAATTTTAGTACTTAAACTTATGTATTTCAGTTAATTGCTCAAATTTGTAATTTTATATACATTTTATTTATAATTGTTACTTTAGTTTAATTTAAATTGAGATAAATTTGTGAATAAACATTTTTTTTTAAAGTTTTTAAATAACTGCTGTGTCATGGTGTGATAGTTTATTAAAGGCAAAATTATAAAGAAAAATTGAAGCTGGATCAGATCAAGATTTTGCTTTCAGTGGACTGCATTGAAGAGAGATAGAGAAGAAAACCACCCTGCCAAATATATATTAACGTGGACCTGCAGTCCTATTGTATGAAAGAGATGTGACATGACCCTATTGCGTCAATAGAAATTAGACTTTTTTTCATGAAATGTGTGGGGAGAAAGGACAAAAATGAAGATCGTCTCATAAAAATTGCAAATAGAGAACTATTTCAACTGGTTTTACAACTGTCAGAATCAATTACATTCATTGTATCTTGTAAATCCAGATAATGTACTCAATAGCTGAACACCACCATGCCATCCCTGGCACCCGCTGTTCCCACTTCTTTGCTGTTGCCCTTTAACCTCATCTTACTGTTGAATGATGTTGCCTTGGTGACAGCACTCTCAAGTGTTTGAGGGAGGAGTTTGAGAATGCATGTGCCAGATAGGAGGAAATGTGACTCTTATATTGTTGACAGGATGATTTTAAACACAGACTGATAGACTGAGGAGAAACTGTTGGTGCAGTTCTGGTCAAAATGTCTGTCTCTAGCCCTCCACCAAATTGCTAATGCAAATCATCTGCAGTGATTTTCCAGCTCCATAATTCATAGCCCAAAGGTGTCGGATTAATTCTTCTTAGCATGTGTAAGATAACACAGAATGAGAATTACACAGCGTTTCTATCGCTCCTCTCATTCCTTTCTAGAAGTATCAATAGAGTATTAGAAGATGCGCCCACAGGTCCATGATAGATAATGAAATGTAATTAGATGTAAACAGAGTAAATTAGGTCCGTTAGTTCCTAGTTTCACTAGTGAGTGATGGAGATGTTGCATTAAAGCCTCAAAGCCTTTTGTATGTTGACTGGAAGGTTTTCATATTACTGTCATTTGCAGATTTTGCAGTATTCAGTGAAGCATTAACCTTTGAACATGTTCCTGCACTAGAGTTATGGCTGTATCTCACTCCTCATATATAGGAATATCTGCTTATTATTACCATTGTCCATGTTGATTAAATGGATCAGTAGTGATATTTATATTAAAGGTGACACTTTACAATATAATACAATAAAATACAATGTCATTTATAAAAATTCTGTCATTAATTTTCACTTTCATCTCATTTCAAATCTGTTTGATTTTTTTTTTTTTTTTTTTCAGTACAATCTTTCAAAATTTCTCCTTTTATGTTCCACATGCAAAAGCAATTCAAAGTGATTCGGAACAACATGATGGCAGAATTTTCATTTTAGGGTGAACTGTTTTTTAACTCTTGTTCTCTGTGCTCATCTTGTAAAATTGAAAAGGTGCTCCACTGCTCAGCTTTAAACCAAGATCTTGGTTCTACCCAATAATCAATTCCTACAGAACTTGATCAGCATCGCGTTAAAAGATTTACCAAAATCCTCATACTCCAAACCATTCATTAAAAGATACCATCATAGGACGCAAAGTGCCTCAGGTCTCTTTACTCATGCATGTGCTTGCCAATTTGAAGGACATCAGAGAGGCAGGACTGAAGCACTAATCTGCCTAAGAGCTTCAACTTGATTGGCCACTAGAGACAGAGAGGGGGGGGGGGGGGGGGGGGTGATTGAAAGAAAGTGAATGCGTATGAGGCCACCCTCCATTTCAATTTTGACAAATCCTCTCAGACAGGGTTAGGGCTTAATTATGGCATGCCCAATATTGAGGATGAGCTCATCTCTCATGTGTTTGACAGATAGCATGGGTGAGCAGCACACAGCAGCCACCCGGACACCCTGCTGCCTGCACCTGCTTTGTCGCTAGAGATCTATCAACACCCCATCAGGTTTCTCTCTGAATTATGAAATTCAGTAATCAGTGCCCACAGATTCACAAACTGTACCCTCAATTTAACAATCAGTGCTCACAGATTTGTAAGCAGTAACCTCAATTTTGTCATTTGTACCCACAGGTTCATAAACTGCACCCACTGCTTTCTAGACGGGTCCCTCAGTCAAGGAATCTGTGTGGTTCTTAGAAATCTTCTCATTAGTTGCTCTAGAAGAGCTCTGTACTTTCATAATAATGGCATTAGTTTTAATGTCATTTAAAAAAATTATGCTTTTGGGAATGCAGAGATGTGCTAGAGGGTCCATGGAAGGTTTGAGTGAAAAAGAAACACAAATATAAAATGTATTTTTAGGGCTGTCAACATTTACATGTTCATTTTGAGGTAGATTATAATAAAGATGAAGTTAATTGTATTATGTTAAAATTTGATATTCACTGTGCTATACGAATGATTCTGAATTTAAATATTTTTTTTCAAGGTTTGTATGTCTAACATTAACACTAATAGTGGGTAGAAAAATGTCATACTACAAAATAAATATTTTTCAAATAAAATTATTGGATAAAATATTTTGCTTTGGCTTAAATACAGTAACAAAATAAAAGTCAAAACAATAAAATAAGTGTGAACAATATGCCTCAATACTTTATCCCTTAAAGGGATAGTTCGGCCAAAAATAAAAATTCTGTCATCATTTACTCACCCTCTTGTTATAAACCTGGGACACGAGAAGATTTTTTCTTTTCTTTTCTTTTCTTTTCTTCTCAGTGAAAGTCAGTGCATTTCAATGTTGTTTGAACCCCATCTTTAAAATAAATCTATAAAATAATTCTAAATATATATTTTTGATGTTATTGCATTTAAAAACTATTTAGTAGACAAACTGCAGTTGAACCGTAAGCTGTGACCTACTCTCAACCTTAATTGGACTTGTCTCTGCCTCCTAACAGTGTCTCTCTCATCTCTGACTGATATTGAAAACAGTTCGAGTGGCCCTCAGGCATTTGTATGTTCACATGAACTTTGATTGGGTTTTTTTGGGGGTCACTCCGCTGAAAACATCAGCAGTGCTTGCCATGACAATCTATTACCATCAGTAATAACCAGACACAGATAATTCGTTTGTTAAGGCCTGCTGGTTGTGCCTTTGTGTTTTTTTTCCTCTTATTTTTCATTAGTTGCATAATTACTCAATGTGCCTCTTTTTAATGTAATATCCTATAAGGTGATTTTATCCAATTAGCTTTTGAATTATTTAGAGCTAATTAGAATATCTTAGCAATTCCTTCCCCTGCTCTCTCAAAAATGCTTCAAGAATGAATCTTTTAAAAACATCACTCACTTCCCCATTCTGCCTCTAATTAAGGTTATCCCACTGTCGTTTCTCTTGAAATTCATGTTCACTTTCACTCTTGAACTACTTTTTTTCTCTCTCTATTTTGCCGTTATTTTGAAATATAACTCCTTTACATCTCTCTCTCTGTCTCTCTCACACACACACATACACACACACTCACTTTCACAGTTTCATATTAATCTCCTCATGAATGACTTTGCCACCCGGCTGCTTTCCACTCCAAATCCCAGTCATGTGACTGCTGTCTTAAGAGAAATCCTGAATGTGTTTTCTGGGTAAAGAGGGACTGTGTGGATAGATTAGTTGAGGGGCTTCATTGGGTCAGACAGTCTGTGTCATCTCTAGAATCAGCACTTTTACTCAGGCTTTTTAGATGCTTCTTAAGCTCATGACTGTCACTGCCTGACAACACATTCACTGGGTTTAATCTATAAAGCTCATTCATACTCACGTCACAAATATGTACAGAATGCCACAACACTATCTATCTATCTATCTATCTATCTATCTATCTATCTATCTATCTATCTACTCACTTTCACAGTTTCATATTAATCTCCTCATGAATGACTTTGCCACCCGGCTGCTTTCCACTCCAAATCCCAGTCATGTGACTGCTGTCTTAAGAGAAATCCTGAATGTGTTTTCTGGGTAAAGAGGGACTGTGTGGATAGATTAGTTGAGGGGCTTCATTGGGTCAGACAGTCTGTGTCATCTCTAGAATCAGCACTTTTACTCAGGCTTTTTAGATGCTTCTTAAGCTCATGACTGTCACTGCCTGACAACACATTCACTGGGTTTAATCTATAAAGCTCATTCATACTAAATATGTAAATATGTACAGAATGCCACAACACTATCTATCTATCTATCTATCTATCTATCTATCTATCTATCTATCTATCTATCTATCTGTCTATCTGTTTTTCTGTCTGTCTGTTGTTCTAACAATGTAATGTTCTATTGTTCAATCTGTCATTCTATCTTTCAGTCTTTCTAACGTTCTTTTGTTCGATTTATCATTCTTTCATTTTATCGTTCTATCTGTCTATCGTTGTCTCTCATTCTATCATTTAATCTGTTGTTCTATCAATCATTACATTGTTCTATCTGTTGTTTCATTGTTCTAACATTCTGTCGTTCTACTTATCACTGTATCGTTCTTTCTATCTGTCTATCATTCATTCTATCTGTCAATCATTCTATCCATCTATCATTCTATCTGTCTCATTCTTTTTTATATAATGTTCTATCTATCTATCTATCTATCTATCTATCTATCTATCTATCTATCGTTTTATCATTCTATCTATCGTTTTATCTATCGTTTTATCATTCTATCTATCATTTTATCGTTCTATCTATCGTTCTATCGTTCTATCTAACGTTCTATCTATCGTTTTATCGTTCTATCTATCGTTTTATCTATCGTTTTATCATTCTATCTATCATTTTATCGTTCTATCTATCATTCTATCGTTCTATCTAACGTTCTATCATTCAATTGTTTTATCTATTGTTCTATCATTCTATCTATCTGTCTATAATTCTGTAGTTCTGTCTATCATTGTATCTATCTGTTTTTTCTATCTATCATTCTGTCGCTTTATGTAACATTCTTTCGTTCTATCTATTGTTCTATCTTTCATTTTGTCGTTCTATCTTTTGTTCTGTCTTTCGTTCTTTCAGTCATTCTATCATTCTATCGGTCTGTCATTCTAATTATCTTTCTGTTTATTGTTCTGTCTTCTATCATTCTATTGATCTATCATTCTATCATTATTTTGTTCTATCTGTAATTCTATCCATCTATCATTCAATTGTTTCATTCTATCTTTCATTCTTTCTATGGTTCTGTCCTTCTATCTGTCATTTGTTCTGTCTGTCGTTCTATCTGTCTGTCTTACATCATAGATGTCTAAATAGTTTTAAGTAAAATGTCAAATCATCACTGGATTGTTTTCCCTCCTCAGTGCAATCCTCCTTTAGTGGTCTCTGATCTCTTTGAAGATGTTAAAGATGGAGTGATGTTGCTTGCTCTTCTTGAAGTCCTGTCTGGTCACAAATTGGTAAGCTTAAATGTACTTTTGGTTGTTTTGGTATTTGATTTTCCTTTGTTATTCGAAGTTACTTAACAGCTGTACAAACTTTTACTGTATCAAGCATCATTGTCCCAGTTAGACTTACATTTCTGTAATATAGCATGAACATTGTTTTAACATTGTGATATTGTTTTAAATGATAGCAAACATGATGTAATACAAGACATATGAACAAAAACAGTGTATTCACCACACATTATTAGCACTCACATATGCGCACACACAGATGAATACCCACACGCTCAGTGAACAATCCCATAAGGCTAGTGGTGCCTCAGTTATTTGCAGTGCTGTAACAATCAATATAGCAAGTGGCACATGGCCCTTTGATTTTTTTTTTGCAATCTATTTAGTGTCATCTTTGTATTCTCTGTCTCTCTGTAACATGTATAACTATCCTGCTTGTCTGCTTTCTTGCTGTCTCTTTCTATTTTTTTCATCTTTTTTTCCCCATTCCTTGCTGGGTATTTACATTTTCCTCTGTCTATCACTGTTTTCCTTTTGTCTACTGTGCTATCTTCTCCCATCTGACAGCCATGCGAACAGGGCCGCAAGCTGAGGAGGATCCACTGGGTTGCTAACGTGGGAAGAGCGCTGAAGTTTCTGGAGGGCAAAAGGGTAAGGCTGCCTATTCCCAGAGTGCTTTGCTCAGGTGTACAGCTCCAGGTCATAACCACTCAGTCTGAAATACACAACCTCTTCCTGCTCTGCTCTGATACCGCTCTCTTGCTTTACAGCACTGTCTCATGAGAGACAAAAAGAAGGAAAACCCTGTTCTTCATTTCATGCTTAATTCTCATTCTGGACAACAAGAAATTGTTTCATTCAAATCACCAGCAAATTAAGGATTTATGGATTAATTTTTACGTACTACATGGCTCAGAATAGATATATGAGGTGATGTTGACACGTCAGACTGAAATCATTCTCTTTATTGAGGTTTAGTCCTAAGTCAACTTATTATAAATCTGTCTCTGGTGCCTCACATGTTGGGATGAGCTTCCCTCATAGAGGCTTTCTGTCTGTCTGTGGTTGCCAAAGCTGAATAAATGGACCAAATAATGTACAGTCAGTAGGGGTCTAACGGTACATGTATTCGTACCGAAAATATTTGGTACGGGTCTTTCGGTTCGGTACGCATGTGTACCGAACAAATACAGCATTGTTTTAACCACTGCACGAGTGGAACCTCATTGGTAACTTCCAGTTTTATATATTGTTACTTTTCATAAGAAACAAAGTCAATTTGTGCAAATTTTTTTAATGTGGCATGACATATTGCTGTATAAACGCCTGTATAAGCGCGAGTGAGCGTTATCATCCCTTCCTCTTTACTACTAGTTTTAACGCAAAATAAACATGAATGAACATCTGACGCCTTATGAAATCGCTCAATCAGTGTTTCAACTGTGGAAAGACGTCAATAAAACAGCTTGTAAACAAAATGTCACACAGGATTTCATTTACCTCAGGCAAGTCATCAGTGTCCGCAGCTCATTATTAGTTCACTAGAGAAATGAAGTCTAGAGAAGAGCATTTCGCAAAATAGACTATATACTCATTATATTTTACTTAACCTGTTAGTGATGTCTTAATTATTAAATGTATGCTTAAATAAATCTGTTATGAAACAAGTTATTACAGCCACTGTGTAAATAAATATATTTCAACAATAAAATGGTATAATTTAGAAATTAATAAAAACAATTAATTATGTGCAATTGACATGTTTGCATTCAGTTTTTGAAGTTAGCCTAAGTGTTGATTATTATATTTAAAAATAAATAATATTACACAATATTACTGTATTTTCAAATAAATTCCTTGGTGAGAATAAGATACCTCAAAAACATAAAAATTCTTACCAACCCTAAACTTTTGAAAGGTAGTGTATACAGTTTAATGGTCATTATACAAAAATATTTGACCACTCAATGCCGTAATGCCAAGTTCATTTTAATGTTGCTCTATTAAAATAAATTAAAGGAAGTGGTTTACTGTCATCGTCTATTATTTTATTGTAAAGCCATGGAGATTTGAAATGGGGCCCATTTTTTCCCCCTTTATAAACAGGGTATTTTTTCATATCATCTCTCTGGGGAGCAGCACATAGATATTTCATTTACTGTATAGCTGTGCTTCAGACTGTAATTATACAGCATGTCAGTGAATGAAGCTGAGCTAAGCCTCCCACTCCTGAGGTGGTCTGTCTGTCTGTGTATCTGATCTCTCAAGAAGCTGTGGATTCATTTCATAAGCTACAGTCTTTCACCATCTTATCTGTCTCTGTCATCCCTCTCTCATCTCTCTCTATTCCCTGTTGAGCACAGTAGGAGAAACCAGAGTACAGAACTGTTTTATATTATGCTGTACTGTACTTTTACATCCAATGTGGGACGCAGTATTTTAATAGTTAATGGTTAATGGTCGTTTTTTGTTTTAAGTAAGTGGATGTTATGATTGTGTGTGTGTGTATTTTTGCGTGAATTTTTCATTCTTTCAACTTGTATGTGTGGCTGGTTCTTAATCTATGTACCTTGGTGTGTTTATAACAATGGGTGCATGTGTGCAGTGCACACCTTGTCTGTCACTGAAGGGGTTTAGGTTATCTCAGAGCTGAGGTTTCTTATCACCTGTCCTTCAGTTGATGGGACACACTTTTGTTAACAGCATGTAATGACCTCTATCCTTCTTTCTCCCCTTTGTTTTGTCACCATTTCAGTCGGCCTACAGAGGATCTCCGGTTAGTGGGACCTTTCTTTTGACTTCCTATGATGTCTATGATTGACATTATCACTTTCTGAAACAGGATCTCTCCAAATGTAACCTTGAATTAAGAATTGACTTGATAAAAGTGATAGCAATATAAGCATCCTAAAAATAAAAAAAAATCTTAATTTCGTTTCAAACCTCTATAACTTGCTGTCATTCAAGGAATACAAAAAGATTTTGATCTTCTCTCTTCCATACAATGAAAGTGGATAGTGATCATTGTTAAATTAGTATAATTTATATACTATTTTAGTATGTATTAATATTTTGAATGAGCTTTTATTGTTATAATTACAGTTTTCATTTTAATGTAAATGAGTAAATGATAATACAGTTTTTAATTTTTATTTGTATTTTTATTTATTTATTATTATTAAATTTTTTTGCTTAACAGATTAAACTAGTTAACATCAACACAACAGATGTGGTAGACGGCAGACCCTCGATTGTGCTGGGGTTGATATGGACCATCATCTTATATTTCCAGGTAAAAATAATAGAGAGGAAACATTTTAAATTCCATAAATATTTCAACCATTCTTCCACAAAAATGTCTTTAAGTTTCTATAATTTCACTAAATCATAGAGTAGTTAAAAACAGTAACATTTTCAATACTTGTTCAGATAGAGGAGCTCACCAGTCACCTACCAGCACTACAACCTCAATCTAGCAGCAATTCATCAGTAGAAAGCTCCAACAGCACTGAGACCAGCAGCCCACCTGTCAAACGCAAGCCCCGCCTTTCTTTTCAGGGCGGGGCTAAGAGAGCTCTGCTCAAATGGGTCCAGACCACAGCAACAAAGTAAGAACTGTATTGTTAATACATGCCTGTGCAAGGTATTGAATGAATATATTGTTCTTTGGTCTTGTAATCCCGTTCCCCTAAGTAAAGCATATGACTGCATTCTTCCTGGCTTTTGACATAATGTACATACTTACACATGTGTTTACAGGAGATTGGGTCTGGATGTGAAGGACTTTGGCCCCAGCTGGCGCACAGGGGTAGCTTTTCATGCTGTCATCTTTGCTTTGCGACCTCATCTGGTTAATATGGAACGTGTTTGGAGGAGACCCAACAGGGATAACCTAGAAGATGCCTTCTCATTGGCTGAGAGAGAACTGGGCGTCCCACGCCTGCTTGACCCTGAAGGTGATACCAATCATTTAGAAAAACAGAATTACTTTTTAACTAAGAGAAAATATAGTGCTTCGGGTTTGCACTTTTTGGTCCAATCCATGACTAGAGATTTGATGCAGAGTCTGTTTTTGATGTTAATTCAAAAATATGCTGGCTTATACATAGTATCAGGCAGACACAGTTTGTTTCTTTGCTGTGTACTTTCAAATTGTGTTGCATGAGTCTCTAAGCGCCAAATGCTTAAATTCTAATTAGCAGCATGCCACTCACAGAGGATATGATTGATGCATTTTTAATGAAGGGGTTAAGTCTTCGACCTCCTAGACGCCATCTGAGCTTCCTCATGCTTCCTACAGGAGTCTGACAAATGAAGTTTGACATTTAAACGATTAGAGGCCCATTAGCCACGGTAAATCAAGGTACATTGTCAGCCATGGTTCTTTTGTAAAGGTAACCATCAGTGAAGCCTTTGTCAGGCTATATATAAACTTCCCGGTCCCTCTTTTTTAGACATTGCACCTGATATTAAGCACAAATGCTTAAAATTGCACAAAAGTATTAAGCAGCACAACATTTTTTAACACTGATGATAATAAAAACATCTTATCAACCCCAAACGTTTGAATGGTAGTGTAGGTTTAGCATCATGAAAGTGTATGGAAAGTGTAATATGTAGTGGAGTTTGAGACCAAACATTTAAAGCAAAGAATCAAAAAATGATGTGAAATGTTTAAGATTCTGGACTGTTTCGTGGTATCCACCTTTTTCTTCAACGCGGAAGTAAGCCTATGGGTGAGACTTCCGGTTCATTAGCCGCTATAGGTAAATAACGAGGAGAATAACAACGTGCAGTAAACGGTAAAACTGTTTGCACTACAAACCAGTGGGTTCATAATTTCAGATAATACATTAAAATAATATGATAAGACACACCAACTTTCAATATCAAGCAGCAAAACAAACTGTTTTGTTCAGCTAAAAATAGCTGGACGGAGTGGACGCAGATGAAACCGGAAGCCATACCCATATATTTTCCAAATGCCCATTTTTACGACAAGAAAAAGGTGGATAGCATTATCAAAAGTGGCAATTACCGCCTGCTGTAATTTTCAAAATACACCAAAAAACATATTGTGCATATAATCATTGAAATTTGAGTAGGTAATTTCATGGTGTGTTAAAGCTAAATGATACTGCATGGATGCACAAAAACAGGAGACAGGAGGTAAAGCTAAAAGGAAATGACTGTGACTGAAAAAATCAATTAAATCAAATTTGCCACAGAACAATGAACCACAATGAGTGGGTAAAAAATTTAGACAAAAGAGGATGACAAACCACCTTTTTTGGAAGAAAGGAAACTTTTGAATAAGGTTAGTTACTATGGGCCTCATCATGTTTAATGTGATTTAGATGTGGATGTGGATAAGCCAGACGAGAAGTCCATCATGACATATGTGGCACAGTTTCTGAAGCATCACCCAGACAGTCAAGAGACAGAGATTGGGCGGCATCAAGAGGAGGTACTATAAATATTTCTCATCCTACAACTAAACTTTAACCAGCTCTCCATTCACTGTATGTCTCATGGTCTGATGCCTAGACTCTTTACTCTGTTTGTTAAATGACCTCTATCAGCAATTTGTCTTATTTGTGGATTCACGTCTCTCTACTTACCATTTTCTTACACTATATTTCTCTCTTTATACTCCTCCCTCTGTTTTGTCCACTAATGTCTTGTTGTTTACATGCATCCCTTTTCTGTCTCAAGTTTTATCTTGCTCCTCGAGCCATTGAGGAAATGTTAGAGGTACGTTTGCGTGTGTAAACCACATTATGCCTGCTTTGACTAATCTGCCACTATTTCCACCTGCTGCTGCTGCATGTAGTTTAAAATCCTTTCAGTAGTATATTGCCTTCCTTTTCATCATGAGCAGCGCGGATGCTGTGTGGATCAGGTTTAATAATCTAGGGCATTGTACGCCTTTGATATGCCCATTATAATTTTACTCCCTTTACTATTATATTTGCATTACAACTGGGGCTTTGGGTGACATTTACATGACAATAACGACCTTTGGCTTTGCGTTGATACCGATAGCCTGATAATTAGCATTAATAACAGTCTTTAAAGAATAATAATAGTTCCTAACCAAGTTGAAGCGCTGAATTGATCCTGTCACCACCTGGTCCTTTTGTAGAAACCATTAGTTCCCTCATGCCACCGTCTGCGCGTGTTTCAAAGTCACTGCAATTCGAACCATTTTCACCTCTTTGTTATACATTTAAACTAAGACAATGTAGGTTTTAATATTCTAGGGCATTGAATGCCTGTAACATTATTCGTTTCTGGGAGGTGGGGAGGAGAACATGCGGCAGACGTTGGCAAGGTCATGATATAATCATTTTGATGACCCAAAGGCATTGCCTCGTGGAGGATGCCAAAAAGTATGATGAGCACCAGAAGAATAGGCTTAATTTCATTAGAATTAGCTGAACACTGCTCTCACTTTCTTGTTCTTGTTCCTAATTCATAATAGGGAGGGTAAATGTGTGTAAAATGATTAGTATCTCCCCCGCAGAGCTGATCTCTTGCTCCCCCGTGGAGAGGTTTGGGGCAGATCCACACAATGGCGAAAGAAGAACTCTGCAAACAGCAGGAGCACAAAGTCTGTCTTGGATTTATAAATGTGGCATTAGTGATGCATGTTTGAACTGCAAAATTGTATTGGGTTGGGGGTTTAAAGTGCATCAAATTATTTTAGGTAAAGAAATGATGAGTGTAGAGCTCCCCAAGGGCCTTAAATCTGTGCAAATGTTTGCTTTTTGACATTTCTACAGTCCTAACTTACGCGGCGCTCTTTTTTTCTCTCAGAGGGAGCAGCGTAAGACACTGAGGGAGCTGAAAGCGTGGGCAGATCAGTTGGAGAGAGATTGTGCTCAAGCCCAGAGGAATGGAGGAAGTCCCGCTGTGCAGTACCAGGTGAGCTCAGGGTCTCAGTCAGAACCTGTAGGGCTGGCAGTGTTATGTATCACTTATGATATCAATTGGATGCCTGAGTAAAACTTATTGAGTGGTCAAACGGCCACTGTTAATACTGATATACAAGAAAGCAGTGTCGCTGTTATACTGAAATACTGATATACAGTATGGTTCAAAAGTCTAGACTGTTAGTAAAAATGCTTATATTTTTTATGTAATTTAATACAACTGTTTTCATTATAAATCATGTTATAAATAGCTGGAAGTTGACTAACATGAAATTCAGATTTTCTTACAAATGACTCTTTCTTGCAAAGAAGAAATTACTCTTATGAACCGAATCAGACTCATTCAGTCAGCAAATTGTTTAGAGCCATTACTAAGTTTACAAATATATACCTCACTAAAATGCAAATCATTTTTTGGTTATGTCTGAACTGAAGTGCTTTTGAATAACTATCTATATCAAGCTATGCTGTACTTTATTAACTAAGTTTATAAAATAATAAGAATTGTTTCTTAAGCATCATATCAGCATATTAGTATGATTTCTGAAGGATCGTGTGACCTGAAGACTGGAGTAATGACTGCTTGAATTCAGCTTTGCAGTCACAAGAATAAATTTTTTTCAGATAGAAAACAATTGTTAAATTGTGATATAATTTTACAATATTGGTGTTTTACTTGTTTGAAAAAGATGAAAACGGTTTGTTGACCCCAAACTTTTAACCAGTAGTATATGTTGTCAGTCATGATTTGAGATTTGAAATTTTCACTGTGGTCTCAGATTTTGGACACCACTGTGTGTATACTCATCATAATATGACAATGTGTAAGAAAAATGGAAAAATGTGAAACATATGGTAGATCCCAGACAAAACACTGGTTGCTTAAAACTCAGCACACTCCCACATACGCATGCAGACAATGCTAATATACATTAGAGCTGAGAGTTCTCGTTGCTCTCATAATCATGGGCACTACACACCAGTGAGCGGCGTCTGTTGCTTTTTGTAGCGCCCACGGACATGTTTCATATTCAGAAGAACCAGAGCTCTAGCAGGGACCGCACGGGTAGAGAGAAAGTGGAAAATTGGAGCCCATTATTGCATGAATACATGCATGTACAATTTGGCTGTTTAAATTATTTTTCAGCTTTTGGCATGTCTCTCTTTCTCTCTTTCTCTTGCTTTGTCGTTTTTTGGACATGCTGTGTTATCTTGCTGTCTTTCTCCTATTAGCATTACATCGGACGTTATTTGAATATTCAGAAATTCAGTAATTCAATTTCCTGTAGTTCTCTCTTTCTTTCTTTCTTTCACTCACTCTCTCTCTCTTTCTCTCAGACATTCAAGCGCTATCGTGTACAGTTTGAGGTGCAGAGAAGACAAGTGGAAACAGGCATCCAGTCCAGGCAGAAGGATGGCAAGCTGACTGCAGATCAGGCTCTGGTCAAACAGGCCTGGGAGAGACTGTCTGCAAGGGTCAGATGCACCATAGATTTTTATTATTTTATATGAAGCTAATTATTATACATAGTCTAGCCCTAATCCTAGTCCTAGATACTTTATTTATGAATCATTGAATAAGTTTTACCTTTGAGGATATTCACAGATTTAGTCAAAATAAAAGTCCACAAAAGTTGTTGTATTTTTTTTTTGTGACAATTTATGTGGTATTTTTCTTGCTGCAGCTTTTGGATTGGCATCTACAGCTGGATAGTGGTTTGCCTCATCCTCTGGGCGAAGTCGGAGTGTGGTTACATCAAGCAGAGAAGATCCTACGAGAAGAGCTGTTCCCTCAGCAAGCCCATGATGAGCCCGCCAAAGCCATTCACAAAAAGCAACTACATGACCAGGTAAAACAGGATGAGGAATCTGTGTTTGTTTGGATGAATGTGTATAGTGTAATGGAGAATGGATGAATGAGAATCCATTCATGAGTTTTACCAAAACTACCAAAACCTTCACATTCGTCCTTTAACATGAATCCTGAATGAAACATGAATGAAAAATTAGTTTTACATTTATCTGTTTTGTTGTGCAGGAGATCTTAAGGCTTCTTGAAAGACATAAGCAGACCTTGCAGTTAATACACAGAGACAGATGTGTTAATAATGTCCCCATTCCCACAGAACAACTGCAAGATATGGCAGAAAGGTAAACATCATAACAGATAACCTCAAAAATGAATAAAGAGATATTATATTATTAACCTGTTTTTATTTAACTGCTTTCAGATTAAACTACATATCTACCTCCTTCCACGTTCACTTGAGCAAACTGGAATTCTGGGAGTCAAAATACTCTATGCTGGCATTTTTGACACTATCCGAGTCCAAGCTAAAATCCTGGATCATTAAATATGACCGACTGGAATCAATGGAGCTTTTGCTACGAAGCTATGGTGTAAGTTTACAAGCCAGAGGGATTCTATAAAAGTTTTTTTTTTGTTCATTCTTCTCTCAGCTCCTCCATTGCCCAACCATACAAATAAGTTCATACGTTTTCATACATAGTGATGCCCATTCTATCACATTTAGTAGAACCTGAGATATGTTAAAGATGCTTATTTCTGTATGCTTTGACTCAGCAGTTAAATTATCTGATATTTACTTTTGTTCATTCTCTGCTTCTCTAGTCTTTTGTGGAGGGGCAGCAGTTCTTTGAGAAATATGAATCCAGCCACCAGGCTCTTATAAACGCTGCTGAGCTCTACATTAAAGCAGACAGCTCAGGTATGCTTCATATGCTAAATAATTATGTGTTTTATACGCATGTACTGTATGCTCGTGGTTCTGCTAAATCAATGTTTCTCAACCCTGGTCCTGAGCGCCCCCCAACACTGCACATTTTGTATGTCTCCCTTTTCTGACACCCATTTCAGGTCCTGGAGTTTCTTTTAATGAGCTAATGAGTTGAATCAGGTGTGTTTGATTAGGGAGACACACAAAATGTGCAGTGCTGGGGGGTGCCCAGGACCAGGGTTGAGAAACACTGTGCTAAATGGTAGTTTGGTAACAGCACTACAACTTTTAGCAATGATTTTGCAGGTTTATCCTGGTTTCACTGTGCACTTATTTATTTTTCTCATCACTTTATATGAAAATCACCAAATAAAGCAAAATATGTTTTTCTGAATTATAGAAGAAGGCACACAAGATTTTTGTACCAGGCCCCATGAATTTTAGCGGTAGTGGCGGCCTTGGGGAATCAAACATATATATTTGTAATGTACAAATCAGATCATGGCTGTGCAGATAAAGGCACAGTTTCTTTTTTAGAGAAAATGCTTCACATTTCACCATCTCAGTGTCCAGAGGGTAGAATGGAAGCAGCTCACCTCGTTTCACCCTCAGTGAGTTTAATCCTTGTGGACTCAGTAGTCAATCAGTCTGTGCCTGTAGCATCTTCCTGCTGTTTCTGTCTCTCTCTCTCTGTGTTTCATTCTTGCTCTTTTCCTTTTGGTTTTTCTTTTTCCTTCTACGCTCATGTCCCTCTCCTCGGGCCACTGGTAAATGAGGTTTTCCCAGGCACAGAGCTCAAAAGGGAATTCCAGTCCATTATTGCAGATACTGTATTCTAATTGGGTTTCTCTGGGCAATAGACTGCCAACATGTTGCTTTGTTCGTGCCTAAGGCAATCTCAGCATAGAGGTGGTCTTTGTGTTATATATCTGAAGTGTGATTGGAAGATCACAAAATACATATCCCAGAAGCCAATCACATCTTATCCTTGTGATTTAGAGCAGTGGTTCTCAACTGGTGGGTCGCAACACTAAATTGGGTCATGGGTCTGTTCTAAAAGCATCTCAGACAGGAGATTTTTTTAACTAAAATTACTAAAACATATGAAATCTCAAAATATAAAAACAAAAGCTAATTTAATTTATTAATAAATACTGTAATAGCATATACTATAAAAAATACTAGAATAACACTGTATATTATCGCTGCAATGCTGATAGATAGTATAGTCCAGGTGATATGTGAAAATAATGTTAACTTTTTCATAAAAGCATGAAACTTGGTACACTTGTATAGTTTGCGGCCCTAAACATTTTCATAAATGGAGCATTTGCAAAATCACCTCGTGGTTGCCATGGTGACCATTTTACTTTCCGCCATAACCAAATTATGTATTTTGTGTCATATCTGTTACGTATTCCGGTCCATGAACTTCCGTCTGCCAGCCATCAGAGGTCACCCTTTCCATTTCATTGACTCTCGCACTACACACTGTTGCATATCACCCCGGACTACATATCCCATCATTCATTACACTGATTGCACACAGCACTGATTGCACACAGCTGTTTCATATCACTCACTCACTATTTAACACTCAATCTCACTCCTTTCTAACTGCAGAGTACTGTATGCGCTTATCGCCAGCAGTGATAGCTACTTTACAGAGCCCTCGTTATCTTCCCAGTCCTAGCCTAGTCTTGCCCTGTCTGTTTTCTTGGTTTTTGATCTTTGCCTGTGTACCTGGATTTATCCCTCTAGTCTTGCCCTGTTGTATTCCGTTTGCCGTTGACTGACCCTCGCTTGTTTACCAGATTGCCCTTGTCTTCTCTATACCTGTTTGCCATTGTTCGACCCTGCCTGTGTTTCTGACCTCTTCTGCTTTAAATAAAAGGTTGCACATGGATCCGCACGTCTCACGTCTTGTCAGCCCCGTAACAGAATACTCGGCCATACAAGGACCCAGCAGCTTCTCTGAGGAACATTGGCCAGGTATGGACACGGCAAGGATTTTGTTAGCCCTTACACAGGGCCCGCGATCACTGGAGAACTATGTTCATGAATTTTTATCCATAGCACATTATGCCAATCTACCAGACTGTCTTCTGATAGAGTTTTTTTGTGATGGCCTGAATCAACCTCTACGATCTGAGCTTAGACGTGAGGGTCCGCGTTCATCACTGAGTTGTTTTTTTGGACTTTGCTTTGTTGACTGTTGGCTCTCTATTCACTGTGGGTATCGCAGAGGAACGCGACCCCGCACTCACTCCTGTAATGGCCCCCGCACTAGATTACGCTCACAAAATGGCGGCGACAGATGAGCCTGATCACAAAATGGCGGACACAACAGCGCCCCATCAAGTCACAGTTGATCGTCATGAGTCAAGTCAAGTCACGGCCGATCTTCAAAAGTCAAGTAAAGTCACAGTTGATCGTCATGAGTCTAGTCCAATCACAGCTGATATTCATGAGTCTAGTCAAGTCACAACTGATCGTCATGAGTCAGGTCT
>NW_015505735.1:539723-541327 GCF_001515645.1 Sinocyclocheilus grahami
CCAGAGTCACGTCACCTCACAGCTGATCATCCAGAGTCACGTCACCTCACAGCTGATCATCCAGAGTCACGTCACCTCACAGCTGATCATCCAGAGTCACGTCACGTCCTGTCTGTTGCACCCAGATTATCAAGGTCAGTCCTTCGGTATCCCAGTCTGGTGGCCAGTGTGAGGGATGCACCGCTGGTGTCTGCACGCGCAGCTGGTATCCCCAAACCCACTCACTTTAGCCCTCCTGTTCCTGAACTGATTCCCCGCTTCCCTTGATGGGGGTCGCTTTTTGGTGTGTTTGGGCTGCATACACCACCACAGAACTCCCAGAGGCGGCGGCTGAAGCTGCAGAATCTCCTGAGTTAGTGGTGCTCACTGCTGTGTTCCCCGAACCAATGGTGCCCGCTGCAGTTTCTCCAGAGGTGGCGGTGCATGCTTCAGAACCTCCCGAAGCGGCGGTGCTCGCTTCAGCTCCTTGCATGGTGGTGGCGCCCAGAAATGCACTTTCAACCTGTCATGTCAAGGTCAAAGGAACCTTTGCCGAACTCTCCCTGTATCCTGAGAGCACTACTGTAGAACCTCCAGAGGTGGCGGCACCCGCTGCAGAACCTCCAGAGGTGTCAGTAGTACCCACCTGTGAACTTCCAGTTTGTCCTGTCACGGCTATGGAGGCCATTTGTGAACTCTTTGCCTGTTCTGTTCCGGCCAGGGAGGCCGTCTGTGAACTCTCTGTCCGTCCTGTCACGGCTATGGAGGCCGCCTGTGAACTCTCTTCTTGTTCTATTCCGGCCAAGGAGGCCGTCTGTGAACTCACTGCTCATCATGTCACAGCTATAGAGGCCGGTTGCGAACTCCCTGCTCGTTCTGTCACGGCTATGGAGGCCGTCTGTGAATCCTCGTCCTGTCCTGTCACGGCTAAGAAGGCCATCGGTAAACTCTCTGCCTGTTCTGTTCTGGCCAAGGAGGTCGTCAGGGAACTCGTTGTCTGTCCTGCCACGGCTATAAAGGCCGTTTGCGAACTCCCTGCTCATCCTGTCACAGCAATAAAGGCCGTTTGTGATCTCCCTGCTCGTCCTGTCACGGCTATGGAGGCCGTCTGTGAATCCTCATCCTGTCCTGTCACGGCTATGGAGGCCGTTTGTGAATTCTTTGCTTGCTTTGTTTCGGCCAAGGAGGTCGTTTGTGAACTTTTGTCCTGTCCCGACCTAGCCAAGGAGGCTGCCTCTGAACACTCAGCCTTGTCTATCAATCCCAGTGTTCTGTCTGTGTTGTCTGTCTCTGCTCTCTCGTTGTTACAGTCTCCGCCATGGTCTCCTGATCGGTGTGGTTCACCGGGGGGTCTGTCTGGCTCTGGTGGTCTTCTGCTCCACCGTGGTGGTCTTCTGCTCTGCCGTGGTGGTCTTCTGCCCCACCGTGGTGGTCTGCTGTCTGGCTCTGGTGGTTCTCTGCTCCACCTGTACTGCCGGCTCCGCCCTGGCTCTCTGCTCCGCTGGTTCTGCCTCAGTTCCAGGTCTCTCCACTTCCATGTGGACCTGGCCCTCCATCCTTCCCCCTGTTCCGCCTCCACTCCACCACCCTCCGGAATCGTAAAGTGTTTGGAGCGTCTGGAAGCC
>NW_015505735.1:541599-574679 GCF_001515645.1 Sinocyclocheilus grahami
CACTGATTGCACACAGCACTGATTGCACACAGCTGTTTCATATCACTCACTCACTATTTAACATTCAATCTAACTCCTTTCTAACTGCCGAGTATTGTATGCGCTTATCGCCAGCAGTGATAGCTACTTTACAGAGCCCTCGTTATCTTCCCAGTCCTAGTCTAGTCTTGCCCTGTCTGTTTTCTTGGTTTTTGATCTTTGCCTGTGTACCTGGATTTATCCCTCTAGTCTCGCCCTGTTGGATTCCGTTTGCCGTTGACTGACCCTCGCTTGTTTACCAGATTGCCCTTGTCTTCTCTATACCTGTTTGCCAATGTTCGACCCTGCCTGTGTTTCTGACCTCTTCTGCTTTAAATAAAAGCTTGCACATGGATCCGCACGTCTCACGTCTTGTCAGCCCCGTAACAATATCTCCTGAACCAAACATGATAACACAGAAAAGGTGATGTCTTCCCCTATGTTTTGATGGCCAAGGGTTACAATGATACCATATACAGCAACATAAACTGTTCAGGTGAAGAGTTAATGGTGAAATCAGCAATGTGAGAAGGAAATCACAGTATCTGAGCATTACAGTATCACAGCATTTACAAAAGTCCATATTATGGCTATTCATTTTTTCTTTCTTTGATAATTAACTAATATTGTATTCAATAATACATAAAAAAAAATGTTTTCAAAAATACTATCATATATTTCAGAGATATAAAAAAAATTTATCTCAGGTAAGTGTATTTTTCCTTACCTCTCAGGCAGAGTCAGGTAGGTGGTAGTGTTTCCAATACATTCTTGTTCTCTCTCAACAACGCTCTAACATCACACGCAGACGGCAACGCAATCAGGTGAACAGTTAATGGTTAATTCAGTGACTTTATGAGAAGGATTACAATGAAATTGCAGAAGATGCAGAAAGAAACTTCAAACATATTTCATGTAAACTTAATTTACAATCACTCTCTGGGGCCAGAATTGTCTATTATGTTGTCCTCAAGGGGGAAGCCAGAGTCCTGCATGTGGGCGGGTACACGCACGTGGGGGAATCGCTAATATCTGATTTAACGGGTGGAATAATATTATGTGTAGGGTTTGGTGCGGGAGCGGGCTGGACGATGACAAGCACGGGCAGGTTGCGGGTACAATAAACAAGATTATTTCAACTCGGTCCAGTACACGCTGAGCAATGTAGCCAATTGCGCTGCCAGTGATTGACAGCTGTAGTGATTATTTTAAAGGGAGCACTCTTTGCTTGCTTTCTGTATTTAATCTATTCACAATTTGAATACAAATTTTAATAAATGAGTTTTTTTCTACCTCATGTAGGAGATTTAATGCAGGTGCAGTTCGGTTCCCAGTTTTTATGTCAAATGGATCGGGTATGGGATTAAATTTATATATGTATAGAAAATACATAATTTGGTTATGGTGGAAAGTAAAATGGTCGCCATGGCAACCACGAGGTGTTTTTGCGATGGCTCCATTTCTGAAAATGTTCAGGGCCCTAACCTATACAATTGTACCAAGTTTCATGCTTTTATGAAAAAGTGAACATATCACCTCAAATTCTGTACATATCACCTGGACTAGTAATAATAATTAACTTTTAAAAGGGAAGAATAAGTAATTAATTATTAATAAATTATTAAATAAATGAATAAATTGTTGATGTCAAGGACTGTATTTATTAGTACTTTCTTGAATCTCCTTTTGTATGTGCATGTTTTGACATTGTAGTTGAAGGAGGGGTAAAGCTCTTCCTGCGAGAGGTGTCTGATCAGTGGAGGAGTTTGTCGGTGGAGGTGCGAAGCGTAAGGTCTATGCTGGAGGAGGTGCAGTGTAACTGGCTGAGGTACAACAGTTGTGTGGCCTCATTGCAGGCCTGGCTGGAGGACGCTCAGGGGGCTCTCAGACAACCCGAGAACACCAAACGGGTGAGACATCCACATACTGTAAATGTAGGCAAGTCTCTGAAAATAGCTTGTAGGGTTGTTTTTATAATACATTCACATTCTCACTTGTTCTTCTAGGAGTTTTTTCGTAATCTTCCGCACTGGATGGACCAACACGCTGCTATGAATGATGCAGGAAACTTTCTGATTGAGACTTGTGATGAAACAGTGACATGTGACATAAAGCATCAGCTCCTGCTTCTTAATGGAAGATGGAGGGAGCTATTTCTGAAGGTCACACAGGTAAACAAGCTTGTGCAAATCTTAAAGACAAGAAATTTGTCAGGTTAAAGAGATGGTTGGCCCAAAAATCGAAATACTTTAAATAAATCTTTATACCTTTGTTTCTTTCTTTAATGTCAGAACTACTATAAATAATTAATTTTGTGTTTAACGGAAGAAAGAAAGTCATGGAGTTCATTTTTAAGTTAACTCTTCTTTTAATTATAACGTCTGTTTTGCTCTCTTCAAAGTATGCTCGTCCTACTGAGACTCATAAGGTGAGGATGCACCAGGATGTCAGCTTAGACATACAAGAGTTTCTGGACACTTCCATTACCAAACTTTCCTCACCACTTCAAGTGTCATTGTTGGATGTTAAAGCCTTTATGCAGGATGTTGAGGTAAAGAGGTTTCAACATTCACTGTATTTTGAGTGTGTTGTTAATACTTTTTTCTGTATGTGAGCTTGGCCATACAGAAATGATAAATGTAAGACTATAATGCCAGTTTGGTTCATTTGAGTTTCACCTAAGCTTTCTGATATAATTTCACATGCATTGTAGGACATCAAGCACAGGCTGCCTGGTGTGGAAGCACAATACAAGGTGGCTGCTCGCTCTGCACAGCTTCTGGCCAAAGACTCTGTTTATGGTAGTGGAACTAAAGCACTTTCTTCTATAACAACCGCCGAAGCACAGCTCCATCAGGTTTGTGCTATGTTTGCACAATATTATGTTATTTCCATTTGAAAAATGAAAAATTCTAGGGTTATTTTTATTTGATGGAACACAGAATCAGACATTTAGCAGTAATGTTCACACTAGTCTTTTCAGTATAATTAAAGTGATGGTGACCACAGAAAGAAGAAAAGCATCATAAACACGATAAAGACATCGGAATTGGCTGCGGAAACTTGAATGCAAGAACCTTAAATGCAAGTCTTTTGGAGCCCTTTAAGGTACTTTCTATCAGTGTTGGAACTAGACAGCCTCTGGTCACCATTCACTTTCATTACATGGAAATAATAGCAGAACATCCTGCTAAATGTCTGATTCTGTGTTTCCACCAAATAAAAGCATAATCACATACGTTTGCAACAATATGAGGGTGAATAAATCACAGAATTTTCATTTTCAGTGACATGTCTGAGAATAAATATTGTGTCATTGTGTGTTTTTTTTATCCTCACAGCTGAAAGAAAAGTGTCCTTTAATTCTGAGGGAGTGCCAGGCTCTATGTCCTCTGTTAGAGGAGTTAGAGAAACAAATCTCAGCTTTCTACCAGACAGCGGAGCACGCTGGACACATCATCACACAGCAACACAACCAGAAAATGTGCCAGGTCAGTACTGACCACTGGGAGAAAAAGATGATTAGACCATGAAAGATACCGTGTGGTGAAATAGTAATGATGTGACAAATAATAAGTGCCTGTCTTCTGTAAACCCACAAGGATTCAGTAGGGAAAAGGTCCCTGGCAGTATCTGTGTGAACTAAAATTGATCTTGGTCTTTATTTCTGTTTTATGAATTTTTGGCAGGAGCTGCAAACTCAGCAGCAGACCTGTAAGCGTTGTGTTTGCGCTATGGAGCGCAGTTACCTGTCCCTACAGAGGGCACTGTGCTGTGCGAAATCTCTACACAATTTTGACATGTCTCTTCTGCAGAACAGAGTAACCGAGATTCAGACCACTGCACAGGTCGGACTACATTACAGATTTGCAATAATATACACTACCATTCAAATGTTTGGAGTCAGCAAGATTTTTCTTTCTTTTATTCAGCAAGTTGTTTTAAAAAATAGTAAATACATTTTTAATGTTTTAGAATATTTCTATTTCAAGAAATGTTTCTTGAGCACCAAATCAGCTGATTTGATTTCTGATGGATCATGTGTTTTTGAAGGATCAAAAAATCTTACAGACTCCAAACTGTTGTTTCATAGTATGTTTTATATAAATAGTCAGAATAATGCTGGCTTCAACATTTGCACTTACTCATTTACTCATATGTCATTTAAAGCCTATGTACTGTTATTTTTTCCGGGGAAATCAAAAAATAAAATAATATATAATTACACACCTATATATATACATATATATATATATACAACAACATGGTGAACATGGACTGCCAAACTCAGTAAATAAATAAAGCGCCATAAAAGTAGTCCATATGACTCTTGTGCTGTAATCCAAGTCTTTTGAAGACTTACAAAATTTAAGTTGTCATTCACTGAAAATATTCACCTAAGAGTTAGAGAATCTGGAGATTCTCTAACTCTTGCTATTGTTCCACAGAAAAAAATCACTAGTTTGGATTTATCCATCAACTACAGAGCTGATGGAGTAACTGTGTTCTACTCTGATCAGGCTCTGATGCAGGAGGCTTTAGAATGGAGGCAGGTGGCAGAGACTAACGGCAGCCTCATGCGGAGGTATGAAGAGTCTCGTGCTGACCTGGAGAAGGCTCTGCGTGTGGGCCAGGCCTGTTTAAAGGAAAGGGGAGACCCAGATGAGCTGTTCCGCAAACATAATGTACGTCAATAATGTCTTAATTGGCGAACCCTTCAAACATATTTAACTTGTCTTGTTTTTTAAAATTAAGTCTGCAAATATTTCCTCAGGAGTTCTTTGGGCGACTGGACCAGCACATTTTAAGTGCTTATTTAAAGGCGTGTGATGACCTCACTGATATCATCTCTGAGGAAGACCAACAGAGTCTGCGGGAGACGGTCAGACGACTGCACAAGCAATGGAAGGTCAGTTGGAAGGTTAGAAAGACAGCTTAACAGGAACATCTCCTAAAGGATTCATCTTGATGCATTTTTTCTACCAGGACATTCAAGCCGAGGCCCCATCCCATCTGCTCAGACTCCGGGTGGAAACAGAGAGGCGTTTGGTGATGACCATGGTACAGGAGTGTTGGGTAGAGCTGAAAAGGGAGGACAAGGCCCTGCTCACAGCCGGCAGTGAAAAAATGATCAAAGAACACAGGGTGAGATAGAACTGATGAAGAAAAGACCATGCAAGTTACATTTCATGAAATATCTTAACATTTATTTATGTGTCTTTATAGGCCTTTTTCAGACAGAAAAACCCACTTTCTGCTTGTGAGAAGCGACTAAAGACAATGGAGCATCTCTGTCAGGATCTTCCAGAGAATGACATAGGCTATCAAATGCTGGAGGAGACCAGAGATCATGTTTCAGAGGTCAGGGGTTTAGTAGAACGAACACACTTGAGACTACAACAGGACCCAGATAAATGGAGAGAGTGGCATGCCAGGTGAGATGCAAATATTACATTTAAAAATGGGACACATTATAGGATGAAATCTGTCCATGTTGCTTGTTAATTGCAATTAAATAAAAAAAAAAGTTTACATTTTTATTAAATGCACTTAGCTGAACTTTAGAGTGATTTTTTACGTACTTAAGCCCCTTTTTTAAACATTTTTATATGTAATTGTTATATGCAATTATAGAATTACTTATATTAAAGTATACTGCCCAATATAGCATTTATTATAAAATGTATTTAATGTAAGTTCTATTGAAACTTGTGTGTAATGTATTTAAATTTTAATTCTTATTTCTAATTACACATTTATGATGATGAACTTCCAATTTATTACTTATATAATATACTTCTATAAAATATTTTATCTTTGAATATAATATAAAAAAATACGCACTATAGTTAAAATTATAATCAAGTACTTTAAATGTGCTTTAGTATGTTAGTCAACATCAAAATAAGTGTACTTCTTTTAAAGCACGACAAAAGATTATTAAAACAATTCTTTAAAGTAAAATGTTCAGTTTCACATTATTATGAAGTGCACTTTTCTATAAGTGTATTTAAGTGTGCTAAGAAGCAGTCATTAAAGTGTACTTTCTTTAAGTAAGCTTAAGTAGCCTTTTATTTCTCCTACAAGTACTTTTTTTTTTTGTGCTGTGCTCCAGGTTCAGTGAGCTGTCTGGATGGCTTCTTTTCCAGCAGACGACTCAGAGTGGTGCTGAAACCTCCTCTGTCCAGGTGAGCTCACCCCAAATCAACATGATTAATGCTCATCTGCATACTGTATATGTGTATGCAGACCGCTGTCTGTTATGTGACTTCAGCTGACCTCTCTCTTCTTCTCTCTGCAGATGCAGCATCGGGCGGTAGAGGCTCAGGGTGAGACTCTGGACTGGCTCAAAGCTCGTCTTATTGTCCTGGAGGACATAAGTCCTGAGAGTGAGGGTCACACACAGAGAGCTGCTCTTGATAAACTCTCACAACAGTTTGCTGCACTGCTGCTGTCTCTGTCTGAGGTGAAGGATGGCCTTCATGTCTTCATGTTTGCTCATGGCCACTTAGTTCTGGGCCATAAATGCAATGTTCACTTCACTTTGGGAAGGAAATATCTGCGAAAGAAAATGATATGCAAATGTTAATATATGGCTATTGGAGAAAAAAAAACATATTTGCATATCATCTACAGAAACTTTGCATTGTACAGATATCTGTGGCATTACTGTTTACGACACTTTGCTCTGATGATATTTTGCATGGTTAAACTCTTTTACTGTTTTCTCAGGATGTTCCGGTTGCAGTGGCTAGTGAAGGGAACATAAAGGCTGGAGAGCAGTTGAAGGAGGAGGTGATCCAGACACAAGAGCACAGAAGAATACTGAACACAGAGAATGTAACAGAGGCCAAACAGCTGCTCCTTATTCACCAGGTAGAATTCATTTTGTTGACACACATAATGCAATAGACATGATGAATCTGCTCATCGATTTTATTTGCTAATCTGATTGCTGTGAATAAGTGACTGTTTGTCATGCATGATATTCCAAGGGGGAAATCTCAGAATCATTTATTTTATTTTTGTGTTCCCTTTCCTTTTTCCTTTCTCGCTCTTGTCTGTCTTACCCTTTCATGGTGTGTACATAGCAAAATATGAAAACCCAGCAAAAAATAGAGACAGATCTCCGTTCTCAAAGTAATTTCTGTAAAGAAGACCGGGCAGCTCAGGAGAAACACCTGCAGGTAACGCTTTCAATTAAATAATAATATTTACACATAGGCTATATTATAATTTGTTTTAAATTAGCACCAGGTGCCAGATTAATACTTTTTCTAAATATCTCATTTGAGTTTTTTATACTGTGCTTCAGAATACAATTAATTTATGAAATATGCTTAAAACTGCCCTTCTACTCCTGTTTTAGGAAATTGGAGGTTGTTCTCTAATTTTGATCTCCACTGTGTGTGTGTGTGTGTGAGTGTGTATATTTATATATATATATATACATATATATATATATATATATATATATATATATATATATATATATATACATACACACACACACCAAATATGATTATTTTTAAATATTCATTATTAATCATAATTTTATATTAGGCTTCTTATAACTAACGCTCGTTCTCGTTTACATTTTTCTAGTTATGCCAAGCTCTAAACTATTTTTTTAATTAATTAGAAATTGTAAAAAAAAAAAAAAAAATTATAATAAGTAAAAAAAATATCCTTATACTTAATCCTTATCCAGTAATCACAAACAACTGGAAAAGTCATGGGGAAAGTCATTTTCCATGAATGTTGTTGTGGACAATGGGGGTCCTTGGAATCAAAAAGACCTTAAAAATCTCCTCTCTTCAGAGGACCGAGCTTGTTTCCTGCAGACAATCATTACTGTTTTGCTATTGTTTGAGTGCATACTTACTGTTTGTGCATAAAGTGTAAGCCTGTAATGCAACATGAAAAACTGCAAGAAATGTAATCACCCAGATTTCTTGCCGTTGGTTTCACCTTTACAACAATCAGTGGTGAAATGGTACTGTATTGTGTGATTCTCATTGGTCATTAGGTCACTGTGAGTGCATGGCAGGAGTTTGACGTGGAGAGAGAGGCCATCTGGCAGTTTGTGTGTCTTGTCAGTCCTGTCCTGCAGAGGGAGCTCATCTTCAGCAGCCTGGACAACTTCAAGATTGAAATGAAAAATGTTAAAGTGAGAGCACAGACAGAAAATATAGTAGTTTGTTTAATGAACTTTGGGCTGAGAATAATACTAATGTCTGTGTGTTGTTTGTTTAGGAGCTTCATGAACAGGGTAACATGTTTGCTGTAAGAGCTGAGTCCCTGGTGAAGAAGGCAGCAAATATTAAACTTGGTCCTCAGAATCAGTCTTTACTACAGGATCAGGCCCAGTCCACAAAAGAGAGACTGCAGGAGATACAGGCCAGCCTCAGGAAAATGTAAGACAGGTTTAAGTCCGTATGTCTTTATCTACTGTACATACATGTAATGTACAATTCAAGAGAATTTCATTTTCAATTATGTCAGATTGCAGTAGTCTGCTGCATCTTTAACAACATCTCTCAGAATTGCCCTGTGATATTTTTGGCCATTTTTATTTTAAAGTAGAATCATTATGTTTCTAAATATGCTAAAGCACATTTAAAGAACTTGATTATAATGTCAACTGTAGTATATTAATTAATGGATACATTTAAAGTTATTTTTTATTTTATTTTAGTAGTAAATTGCAGCTTCATTACAACTGTGTAATAACAAATATATTTAAATACATGAAATTACAGTTCAAGTTTCAATAAAAGTGACATTAAAGTATATTTTAGATTGCCATAAATGCTTATCAGTACATTTGGCAGTACACTTCAACCATATTTCATGAAATTGCATACAAAAAAATTATATTTAATGGGTCAAAAAGCACTCTAAAGTTAACTAATCAAATTTAATATAAATTTAAACTATATACAATTTTTATTTAATAGTAAATAACATGCAATTAAGTGTCTGAAAACATTACATTCAGTATATTCTTTCAGTAATTAGTTATCTCTTTAAAAGAATGCAAAAGCGTACTTATTTTTTCACAAGTGGTGCTTCTTTCCTGTTTGTCTCTGTTCCAATAGCATGTCAGATCTGGAGATGATGCACAGATGGTGGCAAGGTTTCAGCCGTGAGTCTGAGGCTTTGTTCTCTTGGGTCTGTGAAAGTAAGAAGGAGCTTGAAGCTTTCAGCAGAACCTCTGCCAACCTGGATGAGCAGATAAACACTGTGGAGGTAAACAGAGATGATGGATGTTGTAAACCTGGATCAGAAGACTGTAACTTAATAAACATAACCAAATTAACCAAACAACAAGATAGGTTTCATTTAGCACTCAGTGAATGATGTCTCCGCATTGATTTCGCTCCTTCTTAGATGCTGAAGGAGGGCTTAGAGGAGAAGATGGACATCTTTAGTCGATTGGAGACAGAGTTTCAGACCTTAATTAATTTCACCACACCGAATGAGGCAGGGCGAATTAAAGCACGTCTGACACAGATTGGGAGATACCGGGAGGAGTTTAAGAACAGTGTGGAGCAACGAGAAGCAGAGCTTCATTCTAGCTTGAAAAATACAAACCAATTTATCCAAGATCTCAATGAGGTGACATTACATATAGTGCATGGCTCTCCTCCGATCTGATACATTATTTAAGCCATTTTAGATGTGTGTTACTCATTGTTTTCACACATTTTAGGTGGAAGGTTTCCTTAATGGACTACAGGAAAAACTGAACGTACCAGTTACTTCCTGTACATCAGCATCAACAACATATAAAACTCTCCATGATCATATGGTTAGTATTACATATGTTTGGGAACAGACGACATGAAGACCGAAATAAAACAATCTCCTTATCATATATACTGTACCATCTTGACCAGGGGTGTCAAACTCAAATTTGGGGCCACTAGCCAACAGCGTCAACAAATACCATTATTTATACAATCAATGCAATCTAATTTTGATGTAATGGTTAGAAATTCTTTAAATGGAAAATGGCAAAAATATATAATAATCAGTTCACATGTACAGTATGATATTTGTGAATGTTACTTCATTTTAAAGTCAGAAAAATAAAATGAAGGATTAGTCGCAGCATGTCTGTTTGTTGCTGTCTCCTAGGATATAGCTTCAGTTCATTATTGTTTTAGGGCTATAATAAGCCATGTAGAAAAGAAAAATTTGACTGATGTTTAATAATCCTTAAGAGAGTAACAAAGACCAAACCAAAATGCAGAAAGTAAAAATCAATTTGCAGACTGGATTAAAGGATAAACTATTATTACTTGAAGGGCTGTAAGTAATAATCCCCATATTCGGCCTGAGGGCCAGTAGTATGAGACCCCTATTCAAGACCATATACAGTTACGATCACAATAACTGCTGCTTTTAAAAAATGTGTTTATTTAAGGGCATTTGAGTCTGCTAGAGTAACATTTATGTATGACACAAACTGTGTTTCCTTCATTCTCAGGATGTAGTGCAGCGTCTACAGCAGCTGGGGCCCAGGCTGATGTCTCTGAGTCTGGGCTGGAGGAGGCTGTCTGATGGCGGACAGCTGGAGAAAGCTGTGGCTGACCTTCAGCAAGCTCACAAATTACATACCCAGCAAGCCACTGAAAAACTATCAAAACTGGAGAACCTGTTGACTCTGTGGCAAAGGCATGTGTTCAAATGTATATTTGTTACATAATGTGTTGGAAGAGGTCTTTGTTACACAAATTAAAACTGTAATGTAAAATGCAATGTTTTGACTCTCTGGTTTTTAGATATGAGAGAGATCTCTCACTATTGCAGTCCTGGTTGAACAGGTGCGAAACTCTATGCAGTTCAGATTCTCCCTACCTGACGACAGACAATGTGAAGCTACACAGCCAGCTTCAGATGCTGCAGGTGAAGTCAGAGGGCATTTTAGGGATTTTCAACCCTCTTGGTTCCTTTTTTAAATTCCTGTTGTGTGACAATGTGGGACTCTATGTCTTTAATGGCAAATAACCCATACATTTTTTTTCTTATGATGTTCCAGGACATGCAGTCTGAAGTTCCCTCTCAGGAGTCTTTGTTGGAAAGTTTGGAGACCCGTGCAGAGTCTCTGTACTCTTCAGCTTCAGAGGAAAGGACCGCAGAGCTTAGAGATCTTCACTGTAACCTGGAGGAAAGGTGGTGTTCTCTCAGTACCAGTATACCACTCAGGTAAATTTGACCTTGTCATTTGGCTTTAAGTCTATCTGTTTGCCGATGTGCTTCTAAAATATACACGGGGGCATATGCAAAATCTGTCCATACTGCGGATGTTTCCTCATGCATTATCCAGTAGTAAACCATGGTTCAATGTTCAAAAGTTTGAAAGAAGTCTCTCATGCTGACCAAGAGTGCATTTATTTGTTAAAAAAATTCTTTGTAAAATACAGTATGTTTCTCACTGCGTGTTTTACAAAGTTTCTTTTGCATTATCAAATATTCCTTTAATATGGAAGGGAGAGACCTGACCTTTTATTTTGTATTTTCAGGATTCAGGAACTTCAGTCCCATCTTTCTAAGTTGGAGCAGTTCAGTCAGGTCTCGCTTGCTCTGACTCAGTGGAGTGAGAACTTCCTCAGGCACATTCAAAGCACCTGCAAAGTCAGCATAACTGATCTACAGTCTGCTGACTCCAAAACCAAGGTACATTATGTCTTTATAGTATATCATCCAATCATCATCCTTTCATGTCTAAATTGAACAATATATAAATATCTGTTTTCTCCAATGGGTTAAAGGAGGACAAGATGTCCCTTCAGACCCAGCGAAAGTCCCTGGAGGACTTACAGCCACATCTAGATGCTCTCAGCCCGTCTATAGCCCCAAAAGACCTGCAGCACCTCCAGACCAGGAAGGAGGACTGCCTTCAACTCTTCAGTGAAGCTCAGAGTTTAGTAGCGCATCGAGATGAAGCTCTACTCCAACTAAAAGACTTCTGTGAGACTTACAATAAAGCCAGAACCTCTCTACAGACATTCCAGGATGCTGTTGAAGGAAGAGGGAGCTGGGATGACTCCAAAGTCAGGGAAATAAATCAGGAACTTGGGGACCTTGCCAAGGAGTTAGCATGTCTGGAGGTGCAGGCTATTAGCCTGGATATCATCCTGAACAAATCACATTTTCATTTACAGGTGTCAGAGGAGGAAAGAACATCCTGCAGAGGGCTGGTGGATGATGTTGTGTTGAGCGTGCAGGTGCTTCAGAGAAGCATTGGGACAAAGCAGAGTGAGGCGGAGGCACTAGCGGCCATGTGGAGTTCCTTTAGGGGACGGAAGGAGCTGCTGCTTGGGAGTCTGGCAAAGCTGGAGGAGAGAGTCAATATACCATGGCCAACAGAAGCCAGCACAAATGCCTTTCAACAGAGGTACAGGCACTTATGTTTTCTCTGCCATTACTTTCTTTAGGACCTTTTCACACCAATTCTGATGTGACTGGTATTTAGTATCTGGTATCAAAATCTATTTTGAGAATGATTACTAGTGGACAGTGCTATATACATAAATAGAGGTGTAAACAGGGTTCAAAATGTTTTCCGATCACTCAAACCACATACCACATAGAAAACAGCGCATCATGTCCACATCACATTTGCAAAACTAATCCGTCCTGACATCAGCAAAAAACCTTGACCAAAATAAACACTTAAAACATCAGTTAAAATGTATAAAATATTTTTAGTATAATTGCTAAAATATCTTAAATTTGAACTCTGGCATTTCAAGTAGTTATTTTAGTTTAATGTAAATATAATTAAAATAAATAATACTGTACAATGAAATATATTTTTTTCTATTAATGATAGATTATTAATACAAAATTATATTTTCCATTTCCATTTAAATTTTAGTTACAGTTTTAGTAATTTTGGGCATTTTTAGTAGTTTTTTATTATATGTCTATATTGGTTTTATTCATAATTATTTCAGTTGTACTTATTTTAGTGCATTAAGTTAAACTAAATAAGATTGAAAATGAGAATTATTTTATTTCTAGTAATGAAAAAGTTTTTTTATGGTTTTAATTTTAAAAAACTATAATGGTGTATATATACATAATAAAACTAATAAATAATAAAATATATCAATAGAATGAAAGTAACTTAATGTATACTCATAATAATAATAATAATATGTATATTTAGAAGCATGCATATACAATATAAACTGTGCTTTACTGTTTACATTCCAAAAAATGTGGACTTCAGTTGTTTACTCTAAGCAAAGATATGAGTTTTGTAATTTTACTCTAACAATGGCAAAGTTTGTGCTATGCTGTTTTAATAATATCTGGGGTTTTTTAGGTTGTGGTTGCTGAAGCAGTTGGAGGAAGAGATCGAAGCCCTGCAGCACAGTCAGCTGTGGTTGGGAGAAAGAGGAGAACAACTGGCCCACAGGGACTCTGAGCTTGCAGGAGATGCCCAACGGGACGTAGCCTTGGTCCAGTCCACCTGGGAGAGGACTAGGGCAATTATTGTGGAGGAGTGAGTATTTCGCTATCCAAGCCTTATACACTAAGTTCCCATTGAAACTTAGTATGTTTGGACAGAAGAATGGTTTGTCAAATTGATCTTGATATGGATGACTTATGGGAGGGAGAGGCTGGAGTGGGCCAGTGGGTTGATGGATGGGTGTTTTGACAGGTTGCGACTGTTGCCATATTTAAATGCAATTTAAATGTGGTTTATTGTGTGTGCATCGTTTAATGGATATGTGGGTGAATCTCTAAATAGATTATCCTTTGGATTAAAGAAACTGAAGAAAGGGGAGAGTGTTTTGAGCTATTGCCAAGACTGCAGTGCGTGTTTGCATAGCTCTATTGATGTTCCCCTCACTTCGTGCCTAAAATCTGAGACTTGGTTGCTTGTGTTTGTCCCCATACAGCCATGACCTTTGTGCAAACCTTCTGGAGCTCTGTAGGGAATATCAGACCCTGAGAACCAGGATCAGCTCGGTCATAGAGAGAGCTCATGCCATCACAATGGCCCAGTCGGACCCACACAATCCTGAGGACATCCACAGAGCTCTGTCACGGGTTAGTGCCTCAGTGTGTGCCACCTATTAAACAACTGATGTAGATTATGATAACAAGCACACAGGTAATAAGGTTATCTCTGTTTGCTCAGCTGGAAGCGGTGAGGCCAGAGTTGGCGGCCACTAAGGAGGACCTGAATAAGCTCATTGGTTCAGGCAAACGCCTGACCAGCGTACTGGAGAGGCTTCCAGAGGAAAGCGTTCAGAGTGAAAATGTCACAACAGAGATGGATGCCATTGTTGATCAGTGGCTGGATGTGAGTGCATTTAATGCTTTTCATTAGACATCATTTAGCATGCTCGGTTTAGTCCCCATAACTTTATGAAGTAACTTGAGGCAGGGATGTATCAAATCAGGGGAAGCATTTTCTATCGTCAAACATGTAAATATGCTCATTTGAAAACGTAAATTGGTCGTAAAGAATTATTGCTCCTACAAATGACAAATGTGTAACAATTTAATGAGAACACTGAGAATTGGCACTCAATGTGCCATGGAAGCTAGTTAAAATCATTATGTATTATTATTTTTTTATTTTGTTTTTGCAAAACTATTTTCTTAATTTCGATATTGCAAAAAAAAAAAAAAAAGTAGATTCGTGATATTGGTTGTCATACAGTTGTTGACTTTTTGATATTGGCCAGATTTTAAGTACCAATGCATCCTTTATTCTTTATATTTATCATTTATTTATCATTTTTATGATACAAAAAACAAATAACAATTCAGATAAAATGGAGGTACTGATGGAAAGAATGAAAGGTGAAGCACTTAAATGTACAAACGCAGTCATAAACATGATACAAAAAACAAATAAATAAACAAAAAATCAAATAACAGTTCAGATAAAAGGGAAGTATTGATGGAAAGAAAGAAAGAAAGAAAGAGAAAGAAAGAGAAAAAGAAAGAAAAAGAGAGAAAAAGGTAAAGCACTGAGATGTACAAACATAGATAAAGTAGTAGGTAAGTACAAACAAAATTCTGTACGTATGGATGGTGATGTAGAAGTGAAATCTATGCATCCCTTATGCTGGTGAAATGAGTGTGTCTACTCTTTCAACTGCTGTCTTTCTATTATTTACATCACATTATTTAGAGGATGCACTAATGGCCAGTGTTCATTATTGTGCAGATCTCTGAGAGGACGGATACAGACATCAGTCTTTACACTCGCTCCCTTGAGCTGTGGAATGACATTAATAAATTGGCTAATGACATTGAGTGTTGGAGTGCCATCTCTGTCAGTGAGCTCAGTGAGGGAGCTGCCAGTCTACTCTCCACTCATGACATGGAAGAACGCCTCTCTGAGTTCAAGGTGAGATCTATTTAGCCAAGGCGATTTTAACCTGGTAAAGGAAACTTAACATGAAAAAATACATAACATAAAATCAAAACCAAAACATGGTACAAATAAGAACCATAATTTCTGTGTTTGTACAGCTGGAGTTGGATAATAAGGAAGATGAACTGAAGACCTTGCAGGCAAAGATGACACAGCTCCAGGAAGTGATGAAAACCCAACACATACACACTGAACTGCAGGTATTCATCAGCAGTGGTTGTGACATTTATTGTGATGCATGATGTTTAATCATCTAGTATGTAAAGAGAATAAAATAAACACACTGCCAGTCATGGCCACTGGTAAACCTAGCACGTGTTCTTGCGCTTTTGAGGTGATGGCTGCAGATCTGAGGAAGCGGATTTCCCATGCTGCAGAGGTGTATGAACAGACCAAAGGCATGTATAAAGACTTCAACTCCCAGAGGCAGCAGCTTCTAGACCTAATTTCTCAGATTTCAGAGCAGCTGAAGACCTCGGAGGACTCGCTTTCAGAGTTTTCAACATCCTCTGACCCAGAGAATTTTGTTAAGATCAAGGTTAGTGAAGTGACTGAATTTTATTTAAATATAGAGGCAGAAATCTGCTATGTAGGCATTTAACATTCAATTAAAAATGAAATACACTGTATTTTGTTAGGAGGTTGAGAGGTCACAGAAGCAGTTAGAGGTGAGTCTGGATGTAGCAAGCGAGTCTCTCAGAGCACTGTGTAGAACGTACCCAACTCAGCACCTGAACTTGTTGGGTGACGCTGTCTCCTACCTGGTCAAGAGGAATGAGGAAGTGACACAGTGCCGTAGCCAGATCCTGGGGTCTCTTCAGAATGCTCTATTGCAGCTCTTCAATGGTGGGTGTAACAGTAATTAATAATAAATTAATTAATAGTAATATTTTTAACATTGATTAAATGATCAAATGTACACTACAATTCAAATGTTTGTATTTTTTGAAAGAAGTCTCTTATACTTTTAAAAATACAATAAAACTGTAATATTGTGAAATATAATTACAGTTTAAAATAACAGCTTTTCCTGTATTCCTGTAATGGCAAAGCTGAATTTTAATTACTCCATATGATCCTTCGGAAATGTTATTATTACAGTATTTACTGTCAACTTTGATCAGTTTAGTGTGTCCTTGCTTGAATAAAGTTAATTTCTTAATTTATTTGTTTGAAAAAAAAAAGACTGACCGCAGACTTTTGAACAATAGTGTACGTCTCAGTTATAAGTAAACTAAGACTTTGGATGGGATTTAAAACCACATACCATTAAATAGGCTCATGAATAGTTTATTATAGGTATTTTATTTATTTATGTTTGATTGAAATGGTTCTGCACGGCACTCCCTAAAAACATGACAGCCACACACCTGTGCCTCAGATGCTGCCTCTCCCACTGACATTATGATTGCTCCCGGTGGAATTGGTTGAGGCTGGTTACTAAGACAACAGAGAGCTGTTCCATCCATACACATCTACACAGTCCATCTGTCCGCATGCAGCAACAGCTCACATATACTTCTTCTTATGGACTGTCGTTCTCTTTCTGTCTTTCCTTCTGCTAGAGAAAGCACATGCTTTTCACTGTTGGCTGTCTGAGTCGAGGGCTGGAATTGAGGACTGCTTTGAGCAAACAGGAGATGCTGTTGCTATTTCAGCCAAGCAACAAAAGCTCAAGGTAGCGTCATACAACAAATGAAATGACTCAGTCATGTAATGAAACATTGCACCAGAGCAAAGCAATAAGGCAATTACCAATCAGAAGTGAAACATTGAAGAAGCATTAACTAATAAGGGATTATGCCGGATTTTAAATTTGGGATTAGGAGCCATTTACCATTATTAATAACAATGGTTCATTCTGTCCCTTGTGTAATTGGATTCATTTATCCCCTCATTTTTAGACTGCAGTAGAGGAAGTCATGGAGGGTGAGGAGCGCTTGGCTCGGGTTTGTGAGGATGGAGAGAGACTCCTCTTGTATCTCACCAAATGTGGGACTGGAAGCATACAGGAGCAACTGGACTCTTGTCAGTATGCCTTGGATTTATTTGTTATGGAATGCCGACAGCGCATACGGGCCCTGGAAGAGAGTGCCAACCTATTAAATGGGTAAGTTGTGCTCTCTGAGCCTACAATCTAAGCTAAGGCACTTGAAATAAAACTATATTCATTAGGCTATATTTTGATTATTTACAAAATGTCTAGACAATTAACAGCATGCAGAACAGGACAGACCCTATGGACAATAAAGGTGCAATCACATTGCACAGGGCAATTTAGCAGAATTTTACAGGGATTTCAATAGGAATTGTCACACTAAAGAATCTGTGGTTTCCCCATGCAAATTTCATGTTGGGTTCAAGTTCGGTGAACCTTGACACAAACTTTC
Source organism: Sinocyclocheilus grahami (assembly GCF_001515645.1). Taxonomy (NCBI): domain Eukaryota; kingdom Metazoa; phylum Chordata; class Actinopteri; order Cypriniformes; family Cyprinidae; genus Sinocyclocheilus; species Sinocyclocheilus grahami. Next base: position 559,423 of record NW_015505735.1, read on the forward strand.
GCAGCACTGACCAATAGCAAGCCTCTTGTTTTAACTGAGTTTTGTAGTCTTATGGGTTTTTTTTAGTGTAGTTTTGTAGTTACCAGTTTTATATTACATTACATTTCAATATAATAAAATGATCTGTTTGGAAAGCAGTTATTTACGGCAAATTATTATTTTATTTTTTTTGCTTTGAATTTTTATTTTGTCATCATTATTCCTGTATTTCACACATAAACAGTAAATGTGACTGCACCTTGAGAGCTACAGTTAGGAATTGTTCATCAAATTCATCTTTTTCTGTAATTAAATCAAGGGTGGAATGTTTTCTGAATGAGACAAACCACAAAATTAACCAAATTCATTCCTAATACTCTGTGCTGTATTTCCCCACCTAAATGATGTAACTTCCTGGAGGTAGGGCTGCACAATTAATCAAATTTCTAATCGCGATTACAATTATGGATGCCACAATTACGTAATCGTTCAAAGCGGCAATTAATCGTTCAAAGTCCACTTATGTTATTCTGCGTGCTTAAGATGCGTTTTTTTCTTTCTACATGTTATCTTAAGGGTTTTTCCCATTATTTTAATTTTAGCTTTAGTATAACATTATATTACTATTCATATTTTTATTTTTTGTATAATTTAAAGAAGAAACCAATCCGATGTATAATTGACATTTGAGGATTAATACTATAGAAAAGCACAAAAAGTTTTTCAGTTAGAGTGTTTTCAGCTTGTTTATTTTCATATAAAAATACGGCATGCAGTTGCTTCAAACAATGGTATAAACATCATTCAATGTAAATTGTGATAATCATAATTAATAATCGCAATTACAATTTCAAGGGAATAATCGACAATTATGATTTTTGTCATAATCGTGCAGCCCTACCTGGAGGCTGATGTAATTTAGGCTGATGTAAATTGACCTAGCATTTTTGTTATTTTAAAGGTTATTACAAAAGGAAACCGGATTGGAAAGTGCAACTGAGATTAAATTATAAAAATATATTATAAAACAATATACCCAAGACAAAAAAGTTCTGTTAAAATTAGATTAAACAAATTAGGAAAAAGAATCACCTGCAGTATATATGAATAAATAATCAGTTTTTGAAGTTAGGTGTGTATACCACCTGTGCATATGGCAAGAAATTGTAACATCTGCTCAAGTCAAAGTAGTGAAATGATTTTAAATTCCCCCATGTGCACTTAATTATGATATTGTGACAAAGAAAACTAATATGATTTCCATCTTTTAAATATATTTTAGACCAGTGGTTCTTGACCTTTTTTACTTCAAGACCCCCTTTGTCCGAGACAATATTTAAAGGCTCTCCTATCTAAACTGATATGTCCTGTACCTCTGGTACTTCTGTTGTAATAAAAATAAATAGAAATAAAAATAAATACATCTTTTTAGCATTTAAATTAATATTATATTAATATAACCAAATTTAAACAAAAAGGAGGTGGAAGATAAACTTGAGCGAGCACAGGTATATGCAGGAAGATCATAGGAAACAAAAACTGGGAAAATCCACACATTTTATGATCTAGTGCAGTGATTGTTGAAGAAAAGATTGATTTGCAGCTTCTGTATAAGGTCATAAAAATATAATTTGTATTTTTTTATTGTTTTAATGTAAAATTACAAGCCATATTTTTTTTTTACTACTCCTTATCCCCTGTATTTTGGGCCATTTTTTGAATTTTAAGACTTATTTTTGTTGAGAACCACTATTTTAGACAATATATTAAGACATATGATGGGGACTTGAAAATGTTCTTCTACTGTTGTAGGAATGATCCTATTAAATAACATCATGATATTTACAGTTTACAACTACGCTAGCCCTTTCACAATACCATAGCCTATAATGTGATACAATGTGACAATGACCTATTTAACCATCCATGTACTATACTGTGAATGGAAATTAAATTCAGTGTGTCAGATTTTATTTAGTATTTTAAGGTAAATCCAGTGTATTTGGTCTTATTAAGGTATGAAACGCGTGTGGTGGAACTGAGGAACTGGCTGCAACAGCTGGAGGTGAGACTGAAGACAGATGCTCCTCTGTGGGGTGAGAGTCAGTCTGCAGCCCCCGACTGCTCAGAAGAGATGAGAAGAGTGGAGGAAATCCACAGAGTGCTGCTGATGAGGAGGTACATATGGACATTCTATGTGCATGTGTGTGAGGCAGCATGTGTATGTGAGAATGTTCCAGATATAAGTAATTGTGTGTGCGTGTATTTACATATACTTGTGTATTTTTCACACTACCATCCATCATGAATAAATCTGAGCTGGCTTTATCTTTTCTTTCACAGGACATCTCTTGAACATCTGTGTCCGTCCTCTCTCACCATAACAGAGAGAGAATCTACTTCAGAGAATAGTGTGGCAGCAGAGTTGCTCTCAAACCATGAGGCTTTGCTGCAGGAGGCCAGGAGTCGACTCCGCAGCCTGCAAGAGTACCAGGCATTTGAGGAAGCACTAAAGGCAGTGGAAACCTGGCTGAAGGATGTTGAGAGGAACTTAGAGAAACTGGAGAACACGGAGGGGAATAAAAAGGAGGTGGAAGGGAAACTTGAGCGAGCACAGGTACATGCAGAAGAATTGTAGGAAACGAACAACTGGAAAAATCCACACATTTTGTGATCTAGAACAGTGGTTTTTAAAGAAAATACATAATTTTTGTACAAAGTCATAAAAATATAATTTATATTTGATTATTTTTTAATCTAAAATAAGCTGTATTTTTGTACCACTCCTTATCCTCTGTATTTTTGGCCATTTTTGTCCTGTCATCCATGAAACATGGTGTACATGCAACACTCAACTGACATTTCCCCAATACTGTTTAAGGGGAGGCAGTATTTTTAGAATGGCTGGTCTGTATCTGTATCTGTGCAGTAGCTGTAACTTGTGTTTGTTTCCTCTCATCCAGGATATCCTGCTTATGAAGGGAGAGGGCGAGGTAAAGCTCAACATGGCAGCCGGGAAGGCAGAGATGGTCATCAAGAACAGTGGAGAAGTGGAACGAGGAGTGATTTGCTCTAAGCTTCAGAAAGCTGAAGACGCATGGGCAGCACTGCTTTTGAGAGCTATGAGTTGCCACAGGTAACCTGTTGACTTTAGTGAGCTGAGTGATCTGGTTATAAAAGATTAACTTGTTAAATGACCATAATTGCAGAAGTTTAGGTCAACTGATAGTTGGATTTAAATGAAAATAAACCACGACAATGGAAACATCAATATTAATATAATTACCGGGGCCATTAAGGTATTTTGGGTCAAGAGTGGGAGCATAGTGATCTGTTTTTAAATTGGCATGTGTGCTTGACTGCAGGTGCCAGGCACCTGGGCTTTTATTCAATTATACTCATCATCACTATGGTAACCAAGTTATTATCTGGCTCTATCTGTTTCAATTAACACCAAGGGTGTAATGATGGAGCTGTTTTTTCTAATTATCTGCTAAATAATTCGGTCTGGGTTTGATAATAGGGTTCATGTTGCAGAAATAGAAACACTATCTATCTATCTATCTATCTATCTATCTATCTATCTATCTATCTATCTATCATTATCTGTCGGTCTGTCTGTTGTTGTATCATTCTATCTAGATAAATATGCTGAATAATATACACTGTAAAATTGTAAGAATGTAAAATATAAAAATATTAAAAAAAAAATTAATATACCTTTTACCTCTGTCCTTTGTGTTTTAGCCGATTGGAATGGACCGTTAATCAGTGGGATTTGTTCGTGGAGTCTCGTGCACAGCTGCAGAGATGGCTGGAGGGAGTAGGCCTGGAGGTTAAAGGTCCTCTTGAGCCCCAGCTTGGACTCAGGGAGAAAAGAAAGCAACTGGAGAGACTGCGCTTGCTGTCATCAGATGTGGAGGATCACCAGGGAGTTCTGTGTTATCTGGAGGAGAGTGCGGCTGAACTTTACAAACGCACTGTTGACCCCGTCTTTAAGGAAGAAGAAATGGTTCTCCTTAGGGCACAGTTTGAGGATGTCAAAGCTGCAGCAGAGGTGAAGTATTTGTTCATGTCTAGTCACGTGGATAGTTGTAGTGTAATAGTAAACGAGAGTGTTTATGTTAAAATTGAAATGAGTTAATTAATATTTTATCTTATTTAGGAGAGAGACAGATTGTCAGAGGACGTTGTCCTTGAACATAAGAAGTACATGGAAACAATCAGGGAGCTCACTGATTGGCTAATTGTGGTAGGGGAGGAGCTTCAGCAACGCTCTGACCCATCTGGTGACCCTCCAATCTTAAATCAGAAATTGACTGAAACTATCTATCTATCTATCTATCTATCTATCTATCTATCTATCTATCTATCTATCTATCTATCTATCTATCTATCTATCTATCTATCTATCATTATCTGTCGGTCTGTCTGTTGTTGTATCATTCTATCTAGATAAATATGCTGAATAATATACACTGTAAAATTGTAAGAATGTAAAATATAAAAATATTTAAAAAAAAATTAATATACCTTTTACCTCTGTCCTTTGTGTTTTAGCCGATTGGAATGGACCGTTAATCAGTGGGATTTGTTCGTGGAGTCTCGTGCACAGCTGCAGAGATGGCTGGAGGGAGTAGGCCTGGAGGTTAAAGGTCCTCTTGAGCCCCAGCTTGGACTCAGGGAGAAAAGAAAGCAACTGGAGAGACTGCGCTTGCTGTCATCAGATGTGGAGGATCACCAGGGAGTTCTGTGTTATCTGGAGGAGAGTGCGGCTGAACTTTACAAACGCACTGTTGACCCCGTCTTTAAGGAAGAAGAAATGGTTCTCCTTAGGGCACAGTTTGAGGATGTCAAAGCTGCAGCAGAGGTGAAGTATTTGTTCATGTCTAGTCACGTGGATAGTTGTAGTGTAATAGTAAACGAGAGTGTTTATGTTAAAATTGAAATGAGTTAATTAATATTTTATCTTATTTAGGAGAGAGACAGATTGTCAGAGGACGTTGTCCTTGAACATAAGAAGTACATGGAAACAATCAGGGAGCTCACTGATTGGCTAATTGTGGTAGGGGAGGAGCTTCAGCAACGCTCTGACCCATCTGGTGACCCTCCAATCTTAAATCAGAAATTGACTGAAATCCGGGTAAGAGAATTAAATGAAAGAATATTAAAGAATTGGTCAGTTTTATCCTACATCTTTTTATAGCATGTCATACCACAGAACATGTTATGTTTCTAGTATTGTTTTGTGTCAGACTCTCATATTATGTTTAATAAAGTCCACATCTGCATAAAATAAGCATGCAATTTAAATATGTTTCATTCCATTATCATAATTCCGTAGCTTTTACACATTAATTAGACATTCCATTTTTTTTTGCTTACAAGCTTATCTTCTCTCTAAGGGTCTTTCAACAACCTCTGTGGAAAATGATAGAAAGAACCTTTATATTGTTTTTTTCTCATTTACAAACATCATCTTTCACTCTGAATGGTGTGAAATGAAAAGAACAAATTCATTCTTTGAAGCAGATGAGATGGTGTGAGACTGCACGTTAAATTATGTGAGACACTGATAATATGAATGCATAATTGCATTTCATCTGCACATATGATTATGTGAGTGTGGGTGTATAAATAGATCGAGAGATATGAGTTTGTATTAACCCCATGAGAGAAATTGTACTGCATCAGTTGCCAGTCAACATAGCACAGGACAGAATACAACAGCATTATACACGTACACAATTTGCAGTATAAATTATCCAGTTAGCAGAAACTTTGATCTAAAATGACTTTCAGATGAAGAGTATAATACCATGATGAAGTGTTGCAATACCAAATTCCCCAAAATAGTGAAATCAGTGGGAAAAAAAAGCTTAAGAGTGTTTATTTTCTGAAAGTGCACATTACCAGCTGTGAGTCAAGAGCCCACAGAGGAGTCTTTAGATGTTTCTTGACAGTAGTGAGGCACTCAGCTTGCTTTGTACAAATTGATTTGTACAATGTACAAAGTACAAGGAAATACAAAATGCTAAATCTACAAAAAAGTAATGCACAGAATAAACATTGTGTATTAAAAAATTTAAATGGAGCATTTGTTTGTTAAAGAGGACATCGGACGCCCATTTTCCACAAGTTGGCATGATTCTTTAGGGTCTTCATGAAATTTCTGCAACATACTTTGGTTAAAATTCCTCAGTGGTCATTTAAAACAACACTCTTTTTACCTTGTCAAAAAGAGCTCCGTTCACAGCGACCCGTTTTGGTGAATGTCTCTTTAAATGCTAATGAGCTCTGCTCACCCCGCCCGTGGAAGAGGAAAGGCGATTTGCAAATAATCATAAAACATATAAAGTGTGAGACTTACTTCTTCTGGAGGTGCAGCTGGATCACAAACAGAGGGTACTGGTCCATCCTTTAGCAAAACCTGCCTTGAATTGTCCCTCGTTCAGAAAGCAGTCTGGAGTAAAATGATTTGTGCAGACATAAACGAATTTCGGTGTATTCGGTGGCGCATTACCATCAGAAACAAAACTAATCCACTGCCTCCTCAGCGACTCTGATGTCGGGAGAAAATGAAGACTCTTATGTTCTACTTTTACATCCAACTACAAAACACCTGCATTGTTTACAAGGTGGAAAACAAACTGGCTGAGGGCAGAGATATGCTAATATGGGACATTCTGTCAGAGGTTGTGGGAAATCTCTATGCTGTTTGCACGTTTCTCCCTGGATAATCAATGCCAGTTAGGGAGAATGAGAGAGTGGTATATTCGATAAAGGAAAATAAGACTACAACTGCAGCACTTTAAATAAATTATATTCAAATAAATGCTTCCATCTCTTTACCTTTAAAGCTGCGGATTATTTGTCAAGGATCATCACCTTAAAATGTCATCTGTTTATTACTGAACATAAATGTTTTTTTAAAACAAGCATAACTTTGCATGGAAAGCTGTTATGCCTTTTTTTAAATCTATGATAATATTGTATGGTTGATGACAAAATAAATAAAAAATACGTATAGGCTATTATATTTTTATATTGAAAGAATGAAATATTGTTTTACACTTTAGTCTTCTTTATCTTTTTTAATGACTTAATGATTTTAATATTACACTTTTATTAATTTTTGTTTAATTTTTATTTTTTTTTAAATAAAACATTTAATTGCACAATTTAAGTGTATTTTACATGGGATCCTTCTCATTGCTGAACGAATGAATGAATGAATGAATGAAATTCTAATCGCATGTGAGAAAATTAGACTAAGAAAGTAAACAAGTAGATATTCGTGTATAACATTAATGGTAGGCTAATTGAGATTAGGAGTATCTCAAGGAGGGAGGTGGCAGAGAGGAGCGTTCATCCTCTGAAGCGTGAGGGACAGATCCGATGTGAGTTTTTATCGCGCTTGAACAGTCAGTCAGTCTCACCGCCGAGAGAATCACGAGCGGCGGCGGCAGTAGTTGGATAACAAGCAGCCACCGATGCCGCAGTTTCCGTAGCAACTTTACCCTCCCTCTCTCCATCTTCCTCCCTCCCTTCTTCAGGAGCTGCTGGAGCGCGGCGCGTGCGAGGGGCGCGAGCGGCTGCGGCGCGTGCGGCTGAGCGCGGAGATAGCCGGAAGGCACACGGCGGCGGCGGGCTGCGAGCTGATGGATGGAGAAGTGGCAGCACTGGCTCGAGCGCTGCACCAGTGGGAGGGAGCTTCGCTACGCGCTCGCGACGCCCTCGAGACGGCCGTGGCAGCGGCGACAGGGGCCGAGCGGGAGCAGACACGGCTGACAGCGCAGTTGGAGGGAGAAATGGAGAAGCTGGAGGGCCAGCTGAAGGAGTGGAGCGAGGGACTGAGCAGCGCCGAGCGGAGGAATAGCGGAGCTGCTGCGGTGGAGGGATGGACGGTCGCCAAGGTAATTGAGAGATGAAGAGGGAAGGGGGAGTGTATAAGGTAAAATTATATTTAATTACAGTGTATATTATGTAAGCTCTCACACGTACGTTACTGTTTGGAAAGTCACACAGTTTGGTGAAGAATTTAATAATTTTTTGAAACAACACACTCATTTACAAGGTTATAGCCAGAAAGTAATATTTAAATAGTACAGAGCTTCTCTTTTCCCCTTTCCTCTCTTGTTTGTGTTTTCTTTCTGTCTGGCTCTTTCTCATAAACTGCAATGAGTCGTAATATGTTTTCCTGCTGCTGAGGTTGTTTATATTTCCATCTGCTTCTTGCTGCTCAGATAATTGAAAAAGGATTGCAGATTTTTCTTCCTTCTCTTCTTCCTTTTTTCCTCAAATCCCTCAATGTTTCCTTCTTGTATACTTTCTCTCATCCCGTGTTTCCGGTGTCCGGACTTGTTTGTGTTACACGCTCGTTTGCTCGGCTCAAGCTCCTCAACATCTGACAGCTGACTCCCACCGGGAGCGGGAGAGAGAGAGGAGAGGAGGCGGGGAGGGAGGAAGGAGAGGAGAATGTAAAATGGAGGGAGAGCGAAAGAGTGGGAACGCAAATGAGAGAACATGTCAAAGGCGAGGAAGAGTGAATGAGAGGGAGAACCGTGGCGTGCGAAGTGGAAGACAGGGAGGAGTGAGAGAAGGAAGAGGAGGAGAGAGATTGAGGGAGGAAGTGTTCTATAGGGGGAAGTCAGGGAAGCATTTCCCTCTTGTTTTTAAAGAGAGGGTCGGGGGAGGGTGGAAGCACAGAGAGAGAGAGAGAGAGAGAGAGAGAGAGAGGCTCTGTATAATCTCAGGCATGTTCGGAGAAGTGGGAAGGCTTCCTGGAGTTGCTGAAGAACAGAAATGCTTTTGTAAGAAGCCCTGCTCTTGGAGTTGAATTGAGCTGTGTGTTAATGCTCAAATGTGTATGTGAGAAGCATCAAGCCGATAAATGAGGTTTTAGGTGTCAAGTATGGCCTGTGCATTGACACTCACCCCTGCTGTGTGTGTGTTCGTCAGGGTGTTCTGGAGGGGCTTCAGACAGCTGAAGTTATGGAGGAGAAGCTGAAGGCGCAGCTCAATGAGCTGTGTGGGTTTTCCAGTGATCTGGGTCCACAGTCGGACAGAGTCAGCGCTCTCATCAAGCTACACAACAGGTGAGTGTGCTGCAGACATGAACGCATATGCATGAGGTTAAAGGTTTTTGAAGTCAAATGGTCACCACCTGGTTTTGTTTAGCGGGCCGTTCCTTGAAAGTTTGTTTAGCCTTTGTAGAAGTAGAAGTCTAGATGAAGTAGAAGATGGATGTTTCTTACAGAGCTTCTCAGAAATGTCTCCACTGCTTATGGCATGTAATAAGCAAATAATTTATAATAATTATGTAAATATAAAATAATGTATTCCAATATTAAATATGATTTAATATTTAATTAATTTAATAATTTATAAAAATGACATTAGGTTGTTTTTAGTTCTGAAAATAAACATGAAAAGAGTAAAAAATTATATGTTATACATTATAAATTATATATACAGCAGTTAATGAATAGAATAAATTAATTACAAATAAATAAATTGAGGCCTAAATTTGGTGAAAATGTAAAGATATTTATTCAGAAATTGTATTTGCAGTGTTTATTGCCCTTAAAGTTTTTGAACAATGTAAAAAGTGTGTTTACTGGCAAAACATATTTAAAAAAAAAAAAATAATAATAATAATAATGAAGCAAAAATAATTTATAAAACTATAACATTTAAAATAAATGTAAGAATAATGTTATAAATTAATAGAGAAATTAATTAAAAAAGTAGTAAAAAAAAAAATAATAATATATATATATATTTATTCATTCATTCATTCATAAATAAATAAATATTTAATTGTTTGTTTTGTTGGTTAAATACACATGCTCTATTTAATTAACAGAATACATTTACACATAAATTTAGTGCACTGAGGTGAATGAAGGGTTGTGATATATTGCACCTCATAGATAGCACTGCATCTAAAGTGAGCGTTTCAGCTAAGAGCACCTGTCATGACAGCAGGCTTTGCCTCGTTAGCATGCTTTTCAGGTGTAGCAGCAAAAAACATGCTTATCTTCCCTCCCCTGTCCACTTTAACCTCATCCGCATTCGTGTATGTGAGTGTGTATCTGTGTGCAGACATGCTTGTGTATTATTGTGTGTGCAGGTTCTGCTGCGTTTTCACTTTCTGATACCCAAACTCTCCCTCTGAGAGAGCCTGTCATTGAAACAGATGTCTGTGCACACCTTGTGCTATCAGCTCCCCCTACACTCACCCATTTTAACCCCATCCCGCTTTTTCACCCTTTCCTTTTCAAATACCGCTCTGCATCTTCCTCATTAGCCTAAGCCTACGGGCCTCCCGGGAATGTCAGAATAAAGAGAAACTGCTGGAACAACGCTTCCGTTCTTCTCTGCATGACTTCCGGCAGTGGATGGTCAATGCCAACATCTCTACCGCCAAATGCTTTGACTCCCCTCATAGCATCCGGGATGCCTCCATCGCTCTCCAGCGGATCCAGGTGAGTGAAATGGTTGTGGACAGTACTCTGTCCAGGAGGGCAACTGGGCAAAATTCAAGATTCTTGGAACATAGCCATAGCCAGGCCACAGCAGGTTGTCTCTATCCCTGTCATGTAAAAGTAGCCAGAATTTGATAAAGTGACAGCCCATTCTCAGGTCCCATGGGCCAGTTTATGAGGCCACCATTTAGCCAAGGATGTGCCTGACTGGTCTATTTATGACTTCAATTAGCACGGTAATAAACCTGTGAGAGCACAGGGAAAATGCACAGTAATGATGTATAGCTTGATGAAAGAGACATAGAATAGACCTGGATGGAAATTGCCTGAGAGTTATCTAAAATATATCTAAAATTTTACTTGGTTTTCTATTTCTGTCTTCCCATAATAGTGTAATTGTCAGTGACTCTTAATTGTTCAGTTGTGACCCAAAAATGGTCTGTTTTGGTAAAAAAAAAAAACAATAATGCAAATAATAAAACACAGTTTACCATATTAGCCTAAAAGGAAGGAGAAAACACTACCTGGTCCAAACTTTATTTTATGCCTGATGTTTTATTTATTTATTTATTTTTTTTAAATTGTTTTTTAATGTTAACACCTTGTTCACTTTACAAAAAAAATACTGCATAGTATCCTGCATGTACTGCATGTATCCTAACCGGCTTTTAAATAAGTACAAATATTTCTTCATATTTCTATGTTACTATTTTATTTTGTTTTAATTTATTTATTTTACAACTTACATTTTTTGTATTTATTTATTTATGTTTTTCAAATCCTAAAACTTTATTTTGAGCAGTTACAGATTGAACTGTAATTTAAGTTTTATTATTTTATTTTATATAAAAAAAAAGGAATTACATTTTTTTTGTAATGTAGAGACATTCATTTTTCAGCCTTAAAAAGATAAAAAGAACGGATAAAACACTTACGGTCTCTTTTGTTATGGACATAAAAGACTTAACAGTCCAATATTTTGCTACAAATTCAATCTGTCACAGCTAGCTAGTCATATTAGGAAGATGCCAACATGCACATCTAACATGACATGTCCTCACCAACCAAGACTACATTAAATAAAAGTACCCTTCCAATGAGGGTAAACATGATTTGTTTTGACCATGATCTGTAGCTTATGTGGAAAATGTTTAGGTGCTGAGACAATGAAACAATTGAAATTCAATTTTGTACTCTAATTTTGGCACTGTATTGGGTCACCACTTGCTGTCCAATGAAAAATCTGGGTCCTGAAGCAAAATCAGTTCAAGCTCCTTTTAGCATTTGTCTCCATACATGAATTCATTCCACAGAATACTGCATATATTTTTCCCACAATGAGCAGAGAAAAAAAAGCTCAGATCAGCACAGATTCTGTGTGGGTCTAGATGAGGCATAGGTCATGTACAATAAAAAGGGAGAGATATGAAGAAAGAAGTGGAATAAGGCTGCTCAGAACGAAAGATGGAAACAATGCGCCTCATTTTTTATTTACCATCAAATGCATTTCAAATGTGGAACAATGTTTCCACATGGCTTACTGCCCTGAACCACCAACACAGCTCAGACATGCTTTGGGTCATACATAATTGCATCTGTACCGTTTGAGTGGAGAAAGATGGAAAAAAGATGGGATGTGCATGCCTCACAGATGGTGGGAGATTCCAGCAGGGTGCCTGTCAATGTCTGGACGTGACTCATTGCACTTGCTGCCCTCTGCTCTGTGATAGTCTACTTGTGTCTGTGTGGCTGACGTCTTGCTCATTCTGCACCACAGGAGTTCAAAAGTGACAAGGAGCAGCGCCAGACCAGACTGAATACTGTTCTGACCTATGGAGAGCAGCTTAGTAGCGTGGTGCCTGCCGACAGAGTGGAGGCGATCAGGACCAAAGCAAATGCAGCCAAAGATGACTGGAAGAGCCTGATGGACAGCTTACAGAGAAGAGAGACGGCCTTACAGGTAGAGCTGTGTAGAGATGAATACATTTTTAAGACGTTTCTGCATATTTTGTATATAATTTTTTATTTAATTTTATTTTAATTTTATTAATTTTATTTTAATTTTTTAAATTTTTTATTATGAAAGAGTGTTTTTAAATTAAAAACCATATACAGCTTAAGTTGCATGTGTAACTTTTATGAATATGTACTTTCAGGTCTTGCAGTCTCAGATGCAGGACTTTGAGGCAAGTGTGGAACCACTTAAAGACTGGCTGAACAGGACTGAGATCAGTGTGCAAGAGAGCAGCGCTCGCCTCCATGACCTCCCTGCCAAGAGACTAGAGCTCTCCAAACTTCAGGTGAGCCCAGATAGTCTTAATGACTTATTTATACTTATTCATAAGAGCTTGGATCTACCAGAATGAAATGAATCACTACTATTAAGATTCCAGTCCTCACTGACTGTACCTTGAAAATCAGTGTGATGTAATTAATAGACAGAAGAACATTTGATTTATGATCAATAGATTATGCATTAAACATTTGGAGAGTATTAAAAATAAATTTCTTTTTTTCATGTCTTTTAAACATAATCTAGCTGTTTAAACATGTAATTAAATGAAATCAACTAACTGTGGCAGTGAATTTTGCAGTAATTAAGCTCAATTAAATGAGTTGTCAGAAGTAGGATCTGCTGGAGATAATGAAATAGACCATGTCTGTCAACGATGATTCCGCTGAGTCAAGCTTTTTGCCACAATTGAGGATTAAGCTGACATGCAAATAATTTTTCGCTCTCCAACTGCACTCAAAGAACAAAACCCCCAATATACAATCTGACAATAACATGAATGTAGAATAGAGGTTGGAAAGATTAACATTTCTATTTTTGCCTTATCACAAGTTCTTTCATCTCTATTTTTGTATTGCTTTGTCGCCTGCTGGGCCCTTTTGTCTGCTCTGTTGGCAATTGCATTTCCAACAATGTATCTGTACAGTGTGTAGAGGTCCTCTGAGTGATTATCCATCCCCTCCCATCTCCCCTTCCCCTGCTTTTACCCACTTTCCCTCTTAATCCCTTTATGCCCAGAGTGCACCCAACATGATAGACTCCATTATCATGAACTGTGTCTGCCTAACTGACAATTTCACAGTCTGCTCTTTTTCCATCTAGAGAAAAGAAGCAAGAAATTTGCTCGTGGTGGTCTTTTGTGCCCTGATGTATTAAGTGTGTTTAGTAAAAGTTTTTTGTTGAATGTCATCTCAGTGGATGTGTCCAAAAGCTCATCTAGGTTTTTAGTGTGTTTTTTCATGGCATGAACATTCGTCTTTATTCTTCTGTGACCCCTGCTTGCCTCGTGACCCCTGATTGCACACCCTCAGACATTGCTGGAGGAGATGCGCTCCAGAGAATCTGAACTGGCAGAGTTGAGAGGGCGAGCACATGGCCTCTGGGAAGGTCAGGGTGCTGGGAAGAGCTTTGTGCATCGGGTCTGCCAGCTAGCTGCATGCTACTTGGCCCTGAGCAACCTGATTAAGGTAACCTCCTCTACCTATCTGTTTACCTCATCATTCCTGTGTTTGCTCTTTCATCGTTACCACTGATTGTGATATAGGAGATGAGCTCATTATTATTGACCTTTTTAGATCTACAGTATTAGGAGAATTACTATAAGCTTTACATTTTTCATTGTTTATTTAACTCTCAGTAACAACAATACATTTAAAATAAATTAATACTTTTATTCAGCAAGGAGGGATTAAATTGCTTAAAAATTACAGTGAAATGATTTATATTGTTACAAAAGATTTATTTATAAATAAATACCGTTCTTTTAAGCTTTCAATTCATCATAGAATCCTGGTTTCCACAAAAATATTAAGCAGCATATCTACATTTTCATTTGTATTAATATAGAAAGCAGTCATTTCAAATGATATAATAATAATTATATTTCACAATATTAGACTACTGATTTTACTCTATTTTTGATCAAATTAATGCAGCATTGGTGAGCATTTTCTTTGAAAAGATTTTCTTTTAAACTTTAAAAAATCTTACAACCCCAAACTTTTGAAAGGTAGTGTACTTTATATAAAAAAAAAGCTAATTCTACACTAATTTACTTAGGGATGCATTGATATTACATTTTAGACTAAAACCGGTAATAATTTTCATGTTATGGCCAAATAACCAATAAATGTCTTACAGTATCTCACAGAAGTGAGTACACCCCTCACATTTTTGTAAATATTTTATTATATCTTTTCATGTGACGACACTGAAGAAATGGCACTTTGCTACAATGTAAAGTAGTGAGTGTACAGCTTGTATAACAGTGTAAATTTGCTGTCCCCTCAAAATAACTCAACACACAGCCATTAATGTCTAAACCGCTGGCCACAAAATTAAGTACACCTCTAAATGAAAATGTCCAAATTGGGCCCAAAGTGTCAATATTTTGTGTGGCCACCATTATTTTCCAGCACTGCCTTAACCCTCTTGGGCATGGAGTTCACCAGAGCTTCACAGGTTGCCACTGGAGTCCTCTTCCGCTCCTCCATGATGACATCACAGAGCTGGTGGATGTTAGAGATCTTGCGCTCCTCCACCTTCCGTTTGAGGATGCCCCACAGATGCTCAATAGGGTTTAGGTCTGGAGACATGCTTGGCCAATCCATCACCTTTACCCTCAGCTTCTTTAGCAAGGCAGTGGTCGTCTTGGAGGTGTGTTTGCGGTCGTTAACATGTTGGAATACTGCCCTGCGGCCCAGTCTCCGAAGGGAGGGGATCATGCTCTGTTTCAGTATGTCACAGTACATGTTGGCATTCATGGTTCCCTCAAT
>NW_015505735.1:575043-575751 GCF_001515645.1 Sinocyclocheilus grahami
GGATTCTTAACACATTTATTGCAACTACATTTCATCTTTTTTCATCAAACAAACAGGCTAATGAATAGCTCGACACAACTCGTACCGGGTCAGAGTCTAGACAGGGTTTTCTTCTGTGTATATATAAATTATATTCTTTGCATCAGCTGGGCATGTCAGGGTATGATATGACAGCTGTCATAGCCTACCCTGCTCACCCAGTAAGTCTGTTATAATTAATTTGTTTCAAAATAAATATTTTAAACACTAAGAAAGAAAGGAAAGAATAATAAGTTGGCTTGGGTATATATAGGCCTATGTTGCAAGAACTGTCATTTTGACTGACAACCAGAGAACAACAGATATTAAATATAGCCTACTGTTAGAGTTATATAATGTAATCTTGTGTTTTATTAAAATCGATTATAATTGATATCTCAAAAGGATATGCACTTGTGCGCAGCGTGAGCTGCCACGCAAGATTTTCATAAAATATAATAACTTGCCATTTCGTTTTTTTCTCACCAAACCCTCAGTATACGTTCAGAATGCTTGAAATATACGGCACGAGATGCATAGGATTATTTTATGACAGATATGTATCCGCTTAAAGTCACCATTCTCTGCCATTAAATTGGCAAGCCCGAGCAGGACATTGCGATGTTGCGAAATTGCGATGGGTTAAATAAACTCAATAAGCAGACAGACGCGACTACAGTCAAGCGCAGA
>NW_015505735.1:576625-577645 GCF_001515645.1 Sinocyclocheilus grahami
TGACAGCTGTCTTAGCCTACCCTGCTCACCCAGTAAGTCTGTTTAAGTAATTAATTAATTTGTTTCAAAATAAATATTTAAACACTAAGAAAAAAAGGAAAGAATAATAAATTGGCTTGGGTATATATAGGCCTATGTTGCAAGAACTGTCATTTTAACTGACAACCAGAGAACAACTGATATTAAATAACCTACTGTTATAGTTATATAATGTAATCTTGTGTTTTATTAAAATCGATTATAATTGATATCTCAAAAGGATATGCACTTGTGCGCAGCGTGAGCTGCCACGCAAGATTTTCATAAAATATAATAACTTGCCATTTCGTTTTTTTCTCACCAAACCCTCAGTATACGTTCAGAATGCTTGAAATATACGGCACGAGATGCATAGGATTATTTTATGACAGATATGTATCCGCTTAAAGTCACCATTCTCTGCCATTAAATTGGCAAGCCCGAGCAGGACATTGCGATGTTGCGAAATTGCGATGGGTTAAATAAACTCAATAAGCAGACAGACGCGACTACAGTCAAGCGCAGACCAGTATTGAAGTGCACAGGAAATAAGCAGCAGTCATATTTAAAGCAGTTTAAATTAATATTGAGTACTGATTGATGTTCACTTGGATTTTTCCCCCATCGAGGGAACTAAATACTCTGTCATTAGACGAGCTATTCATTAGTCTGTTTGATGATAAAAATACGAAATTGATAAAACGGGTTATTATATATATGATGATGGCGCCGACGCTGATGGCTGCCTCCGTGGCGTGCTCCGCAGTTGTTTTTATGTTTTTGTTAGTTTGTCCTGTCTTTAGTTATATCCCTGCAATCAGTTTCACCAGAGACGAATTGCTGGACATTAGGAAGTACACACCACCCGATATTTCATCGGTTTTCGATTATTCTGATGTTTTGCTGGACATTGTTGTCGGGGGAGCTGTGGCGCTGATCAAGCGCTTCAGGACGCGCAGACGGGGGAAGCGAGCCGGCACGCTCGTGAAGCTCAGACAGCGC